>NC_134355.1:100609382-100649842 GCF_048569485.1 Anomaloglossus baeobatrachus | reverse complement strand
TTGCGAGACGGATGCAACGCAATTCCATCAGTCGCAATCCATCGTCAATACAACTCTATGGGGGAAAAAACTGAATCCTGCAAAATATTTAGCAGGATACCGTATTTTCTCAAGGCGACGGATTGTGACAGAGGGTAAAAGATGGAAGTGTGAAAGCAGCCTAAAACGCAAACATCATTTTTCTACTGTCAGTTGGAAGAGACTGAGGAGCCTGGTGTTTGGAGGCAAGATACAGTCTGCATGGGAGGAGACAATTTTCATTTTGAATATAATAGTGCGAGTGAAAGTCACTCTTCCATGCCTTGCAAACTCCAAATATTAAAATAGGTTTCAAGATCACGAGGAAATCAATGCTGCACAGCCTTGTGTGGTGTACTAGGTAAGACTTCTTTATTAATGGACATGCAGGCCCTTAAATAGGGTCTCAGACAAAAGAAAAATGCTCTTGGAACTATGCACCAAAAGAAATTTAGGAGTGTTAATAGGAATATGAAAACTTCGTCACCCATCAGTGTTACTTTATCACCCATGACATCAGAAGTTATAGCACAAGATGGACACGGTTTTCTCTCATTCTCCCTTTTGTGACCAATTATGGGTATTTCAGGAGGTAAAAAGGCGCATGCTATCTGCGTCCTCGGGACTTTCCTATTTGCTTCCCCTCAATTTCTTACCTGGATACCCATAATTGTATCACCATACTGAATCTCTTGTTTGAAATTCATAATATACAACCACGAGTTCTTTTTCAAGGCTTCCCTTACTAATGGACCTGATTACCTTTTGTATAACACAGATTAGCTCCTTTACGGCTACATATTCCTACAAGCAATACAATACAATACAATACAATACCAGTTGCATACAGGTTTATGTGATCCCAGAGAACTTCCTACTTTGTCCCCTTGAACCAATTTGCGGATTCAGGAATGAGAATGTTTCTCTCACTTTTGAGTCCTTGTTTGAGTCATGTTCCTGTAACCATCTCTCACAAGTGCATCTCAATAAATTAGAATATCAAAAAGTTAATTTATTTTAGTAATTCAATACAAAAAGGGAAACACATTATATAGAGTCATTACACACAGTGATCTATTTCTATATATTATATAGAGTAATTATACACAGTGATCTATTTCTATATATTATATAGAGGCATTACACACAGTGATCTATTTCTATATATTATATAACGTCATTACACACAGTGATCTATTTCTATATATTATATAGCGTCATTACAGAGTGATCTATTTCAAGTGTTATTTCTGTTAATGTTGATGATTATGGCTTACAGCGAATGAAAACCCAAAAGTCATTATTTCAGAAAATTAGATTATATAAGAGCAACAGAAAAAAATATTTTAAACTCAGAAATGTTGGCGCCGACTGAAAAGTCTGTACAGTAAATACACTATAGTTGGTCGTGGCTCCTTTTGCATGAATTACTGCATCAATGCGGTGTGGCATGGAGGCGATCAGCCTGTGGCACTCCTGAGGTGTTATGGAAGCCCAGGTTGCATGGATAGTAGCCTTCAGCTCATCTGCATTGTTGGGTCTGGTATCTCATCTTCATCTTGACAATACTCCGATTCTCTGTGTGCGGTGGCACTTGACTCCAGCAGCAGTCCACTCCTTGTGAATCTACCCAAAATTTTTGAATGGCCTTTTCTTAACAATCCTATCAAGGCTGAGGTTATCCCAGTTGCTTGTGCACCTTTTTCTATCACACTTTCTTCTTCCACTCAGCTTTCCATTAATATGCTTGGATGCAGCACTCTGTGAACAGCCAGCTTCTTTAGCAATGGTCTTTTGAGGTTTACCCTCCTTGTGGAGTGTGTCAATAACTGCCTTCAGTAATACAGATAATAAGCTGCACACTAACCACTATAAAAATATAAACAGGAAAAATGGAAAAGCATTACTGCTATAGGGATACTGTGAACAATGAAAAATACATTTAGCTATCTGGAAAAAATGAAAAACATGAAAAATGGTATTGCAAAAACTGCTATGAATATTTGAAAATAGTAGAGATGTTTAGCAAATTTATTGATCAATGCAAATGAGCCTGAAACCAACGACAAGGTAATCTCTAATTTTTCAGGAACCTAACCTTAGTGCCTCTCTACATGCCATTAAAAATCTGCAAGTATGGGCAGACACGCTCCTGGCTATATAGGATCATGAATAATGGCCGGTAATAGGGCGGGGTTCGGGGTTCTCAGTTAGAAGAAACTGCATACTAATTAGAAAAAAGACAGACTGGAACACCAGTGTGTGTGAATTAGGTGCCAGCCTAAAAATACATGACTATAATACTGATAAGCTGCACACCAACCAATGAATCCCTATAGCAGTAATGCTTTACCATTTTTCATGTTTATATTTTTTATAGTGGTTAGTGTGCGGTTAGTGTGCAGCTTATCTGCATTATAGTCATGCATTTTAAGCTAGCACCTAATTCACACACATAGGTGTTCCAGTCAGTCTTTTTCTGATTAGAAGGATTGCCTTCTGGACATCTGTCAAGTCATCAGTCTTCACCATGATAGTGTAGCCTACTCAACCAGACTAAGGGACCAGTTTAAACACTTAGGAAGCCTTTGCAGGTGTTTCATGATAATTATTCTAATTTTTTGAGATAATGACTTTTGGGTTTTCATTGGCTGTAAGCCATAATCGTGTATTTCGTCTATTTTCTGTATATCAGTTCTAACCTGGAGATTTTCCATAAGGTCATACTATGGTGTGTTGGTTAACGACTACAATACGTGGAGACCATCACTCTGCTGGTGGTATGATTCTTTACAGTGGCTGCCATGTAAGATCTATCCAGATGGGTTTTCCCTCAAGGTTCACCAAAGTTGCTATGGTTAGGAAAACCTGGAATGGCCCATCAAATTTTGGCTCACTGCTCTTTCTCGTGTCTTTTTAGGATCACCTAATCTCCCTTCTTGAGTTCATGTGCTGCTGACACTGACAGACATGTGAAACTTCCCTGCCCATCACTGTTACTTGATCACCATGGCACAAGTTATAGGACAAGATGGATACCACAGACACAAAATGGATTCTGTCCTCTCCAATGGTGTCAGCAGACTATTCCCATGATTATTGTGCCCCCCAATGTAGCGACAGAGAAGTTTTTTTTCCTGCTATTTTAGATGGCTTTCAGAAAAACTGCACTGTGATTTTGTTTTTTTTCAAAATTTGCACTGTACATGCGCCAGCAACTATGTGCACTACAACCAAACTGACAGCCAGATTAACGAGCCAAGAGGAAGGAGTCAACTATGTGGATGCCAAGCTCTGTGATTGCAATCAGCCAATCAATGCTGAAGCATGGTGATTCCAGTTAACTTTCCTGAGCGAATTGCATTACACCACACAGCAGCCAGCTCTGAACCGCCAACTCAGCAGGTCACTCCCAGAAGTCTAACACGCAGCAATGCCAAGTGGCTTCTTACGCAACGGCTATATGGTGGTGTGGTAGTCACAATGGCTGGCTAGTTTTTACTTAAGCCTGGAGACACACTCCAATACTAATCCATGATTCAGTAAAGGGTTATTCCCAGCTTCAAGATCCTACATCAATATGTTGTAGTTATAAGAATAGCAAAATTAGCAAATATCCAATTTCACCTCACAACATAGCCTATGACGCTCTCGGGGTCCAGACATGTGAGTGTGCAAAATTTTGTGGCTGTAGCTGCGACGGTGCAGATGCCAATCCTGGACACACACACACACACACACACACACACACACACACACACACACACACACACACACACAGCTTTATATATTAGACTAGCTGTAGTACCCGAGCGTTGCCCGGGATAGTAACTGTCTCTCTCTCTCTCTCTCTCTCCCAGTCTCTGTCTGTGTGTCGCTGTCTCTCTGACTATTTCCAAATCTGTCTGTATTTGTATCAGTCTATCGGTCTCCATCTCTGTCTCTCTCTATCTCTGTGTCTGTCTCTATGTGTGTGTCTGGCTGTCTCTTTGCCCGGGCTGTCTCGGTCTGTCTTTTTCTGTCTCTCTATCTCTCCACCGACATCATATAACCTCACGCATAAGCTTCAACTATCAGTTTATTTTGTTCCTATAGAAACCACTGACAGTTGCTATTAATAACCTATAGCTCCCACCTCCATTCAGTTTAATGGCGGCAGGATTTTAGAGACTAACTGTAAAGCACGGGGTTACATTTTTCTGTCAAAACAGTCTACGACGCTCCCTGGGTCACATGAGGAGTCTGTGCAAAATTTCGTGATTGTAAATGAGACTGTGCGGATTCCTTTAGTGGACACACACACACACACACACACACACACACACACACACACAGCTTTATATATTAGATATGAGTGGTCGTAACCATGGCTACCTAAGCTGTAATGCACTGCACAATAGGTAAGCAACAAAGCTAAATCAGGAGAACTATACTACATTTCTAATTCGCTAATATTATTATTATACACCTATTACTACACATTGTGATAGGATCTTGCAGATGGGAATAACTCTTTAAAAAGGGAATCTGTCAGCAGTTTTTTGCTATGTAGGCTGAGGACTGCATGATGTATGGGTTAAACAAAATGCAACTATGCCTCTCCTATCTGTGTGTGACATTGTTTACTTAAACTAATGGTTTTTACTACCCTGTGATTAAGGGGTAGTTCTCACATAGCGAGATCGCTGCTGAGTCACAGGTTTTGTGACGCACCAGTGACCTCATCAGCGATCTCGCTGTGTGTGACACTAAGCAGTGACCTGGCCCCTGCTGTGAAACCGCTGATCGGTACACACTGCTCTGGTTCATATTTTTTTACTCGTTGCTCTCCCGCTGTACAGCACACATCGGTGTGTTTCACAGCGAGAGAGCAACGATCTGAATGTGCAGGGAGCCGGCTTCTGACAGCTGTGGATGCTGGTAACCAAGGTACACATCGGGTAACTAAGCGAAGCGCTTTGCTTGGTTACCCGATATTTAGCTTGGTTACTAGCGTACACCGATCTCAGGCTGCCATTACTGGCTCCCTGCACACATAACCAGAGTACAAATCGGGTAACTAAGCGAAGCGCTCTGCTTAGTAACCCGATGTGTACCCTGGCTATGAGTGCAGGGAGCCAGCACTAAGCGGTGTGCGTAACCAGTGTAAATATCGGGTAACCAAGCAAAGCATTTTGCTTAGTTACCTGATATTTACCTTAGTTACCAAGCGCCGCATCGTTTCCACGAGTCGCTGCTGGCTGGTCACTGGTGAGATCTGCCCGATTGACAGCTCACCAGCTACCATGTAGCGACGCACCAGCAATCCTGACAAGGTCATATCGTGGTCGGAATCGCTGGTACGTCGTTTAGTGAGACGGTACCCTAACATTGCAGGATTAGAAAAGCATGTGCAGAGAAGTCAGACGCCCTATGCTATGATTAACACCTCACAGTTAAGGCACAATCTTTATTAAGAGTCTGGTGTGGTCAGAACAGCTCTCCCAGCACAGCTACAGGATTAAAACTCAATTCTATGATAATGTGAAAACAGCTGCACCCAGTAATTTATGTGATACACTGTTGGATTCAGAATTTCCTTGCCTACATTATGTTGCTGTCAGATGAGCTGCGCCTCTATGGTGACGCTGCTGGTGTCCTGCATAGTGACGCGCAACTTCCGGGAACGGAATCCCCAGGATAAGCGTCGCTTACGTGCCCTTTTTACTGTGCATGCGTGAGCTCTATAAAATGGCATCGTCCATAGCTGACAGCGCGGCACATGCTATGCGAGTCCGTTCGTGGTGGACGTTTCTGGTGAGTGTACCCATTTGGTGACTTTGATTACTGATTGTCCATAGCTGTATGGACCCTGGGCTTACTAAGCATTGTTAATTTTTCTCTTTCGTAGTCCATGGGGGCGTAATATTAATGTTTGTCTGAGATGCAAGACGTTGTGCAGAGCACCATAGAGAAATTCCCCTGATGAGTATTCATTAATATGAAACGCGTTGGGATGATGTGTTTTCTCTGCCAGGTTTAACAGCAGTAAGGTTTGATATGGTATTTACTGAACCACTAGATGGTGACCTATAGCCTTTCTGTGCCTATTTGATGCCCTACATCTGAATGCGGTAAGACCCACTTTTCTTTGTCTGGGAGGGGGACCCATATTATTATTAAGAAGGTGGGATCCCTGCTTTATTTATTTATAGTAGGTATTTTCCCCATCTAAAGTCCCATTATTTTGCACTTGACCACCAGACAAAAAAGGCGGATCCTTATGTTGGTGGTACAGGATTCAATATCCTGATTATTTTTCAGGATATTTGGGGACGTGTGTTCTTATGTGCCGGGCACCTATCCCTAGCCCATTTGAGCTTAGCGGCTATTGAGGATAAGGTGTCTTTGTTTTTATGACACGTTTTTATTTTAATGACTTTGTCATTTTTTAATGTACACATTATAAGTTATATTTTAGGTCACATTTTTTGCATTTGCAATCATCCACCCTGTTAGCTTGTCTGTTGCTGTCAGATGAGGTAGCAAAAACCTGCTGACAGATTCCCTTTAAGTGCTGAGGATAAAGCGTATGCATCCTTCATCACAGCTGCTACGTGGCAGGGGGGTGAGTGGCAAAGACCAGTGGCACAGTCTTTATTGAGAAGCTATACTGTGCATGCAGCCTGCTAGTAGTGCCGCAATTCACTTGAGGCCCCCCCCCCCCGCACATCTCATCTACTCCCCATACGCCTCAAATGTTTTTGAGGAGTATCCACTGTGGAGTAATTGAGGTGTGTGTGTCACTAAGGTTGGCACACCAATTATTTTTGGGAGGTTTTTTTTCTTTTTTGAGGGTGTGGCATGAAAGTATGGCCTTCATAAAGAGACAGGGCATATGTCCATTCAAATTTTGTCTGTGATTTTAGCCAAGTGGTTCAGAAAAGCAAAAATGTTGAATAGGCTGCAGAGATAAAAGGCATAGTTTTGCAGAACCACAGTCCATTGGCCAGATCAGTATTGTTTGATTGCCGGACAGGAATCCTTCATACCTACTCCTACCAACTGGCCTCTCTTCGGATTTGTAGACCCAAAATGAGGAGTCATCAGTGGGATAATTATGGTATCTGCAGCACATATGCAGTGTAAACCGGACATCTGCTGCCAATAATAGGATATTCTACGCACACAGAACAAATCATATGAAAATGTGTTCTGTGCATACAGAATGTGATTTGCAGGTTAATAGCATTCTAAAGCTGTGTGGCTGCTGAACTGAAAGCACAGCTACTGGGAGGAAATTAACTATTTCTCTTGTAAGCCTCCGCCTTTCAATCATATCTTTAGGTTAATAGCATTTTGGGACACAAGTAGTTTCCCTTTAACACAACGGCATGCAGGAAAGGTACAAGTAAAGAACACAAAGGTTAGAAACAATCAGTTTATTGGGTTTTAAAATAAAACTAGAGTACAATTGAAAGAAAGGATTTGGCACTACGCTATACCATGGTTACACCTGTGTGCTGAGTGCTGGTAAATCCTGCACTAGGTCTCTGCTGTGCTTCATAGTATCACTGGGTCACTTGCTCAGCAGGTAGGCAATAAAAATAACAGCATTCCTTCAAGGAACACAGTACACATCTTTACATTGGGAAGATGAGTTTGCCAAAATGAGATATATCTCCATGTAAAAAGTACCTTGCTAAAATGTCACCTAGTAACATATCATCATCAGCAGGAATATAGCACAAAAAACTGCAAAAAAAATGCAGATGTAGTACGAATATAGGTCTGTGTGTAAAAACATATTGACATGATCTACACACAGACATATATGCATTAAATAAAATGCAATTAAGTGCTTTAAACTAAGAGCAAAATAGGGAAATAATTTAAAAACACAAATATATGGCATGTCACCTGACACAAAGCTTACCCCTAGCATATGTCTGCAAAGCTGCTCTTTACAAACCAATCCTGTCGTTTCATGTAAAAGGTTGCAACCTGTACAATGTTTTACTATTGTTTCTACATTTTATACAGTTATTTAACACATCTGAAAAAAGAAAAAAAAAAAAAAAAAAAAGTCTTATCAAGTCTTTGTGGTGTTTGGCAAAAAAGCCAGTTAATAATGTATTTCTGTATTTTGACAAGTCAAACATTTTTTCAAGCACAAGTGTCATCCATCCAGTAAAATCGGCCAGACGCTTCAAGCATGGGCAACAGGATTTCCAAAATTGAAACTTCTAAGTTGCGTCTGGGTCCTTTACATCACGCAGATTCTTCCCTTTATATGGTGCACTGGGGAGGGGGAAAACACAAAAACAAAAAGTAAAATGTATTTAAAAGCAAACGTCTGCTACATCCAAAGTCAACCAGTCAACCATTTAACTGCATAGCGACATCTAAGGGCAACAATCTATAGATCTAGTAAAAGGTGACATGGACTGATAAAAGACTGGGATATTGCGGTACAACAAGGTGTAATTTGATACCTAGGTTTGCATTGGTCAATAGCTTGAGCTACGTTAAAGAGGTTGGCCCTTATTTTACCTATGACCCAGTCTCAAATCTTTTGTAGCTTCTAAAATATTTTCCCCCAGAATTGCCCTGTATTTATATCCATCTTCCCATCAACACTGACCAGATTCCCTGTATCTGCTGAAGAAAAGCCTCCCACAGCATGATGCTGCCACCATATTTGACAGTAGGGATGATGTTTTCAGGGTGATGTGTAGCCGTCATTTTCCGCCACATAGTGTTTTGCATTTAGCCCCAAAAGTTCTTCTTTGGTCTCATCTGACCAGAGAACCTTCTTCCACATGCTAGCTGTGTCCCCTACATGCCTTTCTGCAAAGTGCAAATGGATCGTCTGATGACTTTCTTTCAAAAATGGCTTTCTTCTTTGCATACGGCCAATCGTTCTCTTATGAACACATTCTCCCACTTGAGCTGTGGATCTCTGCAGCTCCTCCAGAGTGACCATGGACCTTTTGGCTGCTTCTCTAATTAGTGCTCTCCTTGCTTGGGATGTCAATTTAGGTGGACGACCATGTCTTGGTAGGTTTGCAATTGTGCTATATTCTTTAAATTTTTGGATAATGGATTGAACAGTGCTCTGTAAAATGTTCAGCACTTGGGCCATATTTATTTATTTAATTTTTTTTTATTACCTCACTCGGCTTTACTCTTCTCTACAACTTTATCCTTTACCTTTCTGTTGTGTTCCTTGGTTTTCAGAATGCTGTTTGATCCCTAATATTCTTACACAAACATCTGAGGCCTTCTCAGAACAGCTGTAGTTACACTGATAGTAAATTAAGTTATCTGTGTGTAATTTATTTATTAGATGACATCCAGAAGTAATTGGTCATTCAGTATTTTATTTAGGGGTGTCAAGTTACAGGGGGCCGAATACAAATGCATGTCACAATTTTCAGATTTAGGTTTTTAAAATAATTAGAAAACCGGAGGCGTGGCCTGCTTGCTAATGGCACCGGTCACCTAGCTGCTGAGCTCCAGCCACCTCGACTCCTAACCGGCTCACTGCGGCTCACCAGTGGCACCAATCTCTCTGCACACGGGGGGAAAGTGCTGCGGAGGTACCCAGGAACGTGGCATGCCAAGGGGAAAGTCCCAGAAGAAGCCGTCCCCGGCGAAAGTTACAGACTTCTTCTCCAGCACGGGACGAGGGAAAATGGCAGCAGCATCCTCCTCCACAGCTTCCTCACGCTCATCCAGGAGGGGATCCACAGCAGGCCCAGACTTGGACACAGACGCTGCAGATATACCGCTTACCAAAGGTACCATGCAGAAACTGCTCAGTGCCCTCCGCTCATCACTGCAGCAGGATTGGAAAGATATGGTGGCTGAGCTGAGGGGAGATATCACTGCCATAGGCAGTCGCACAGCACACATTGAAACTAAAATGCAGGAGCTGACAAAGTCACACAATAGCCTCATTGATGCTAATGCAGCACTGGAGGAACAAGTGCAAAAGCTCCATACCAAGGTCTTGGATTTAGAGGACAGGTCCCGCAGAAACAACATAAGAATCAGAGGAATTCCAGAGGCCATACCAGACAAGGGGCTGCAGAGCTTTCTAGGCTCCTTGCTGCAGGAGCTGCTCCCAGACCTGTCCAGAACTGATTTCCTGGTGGACAGAATACACAGAGTCCCTAAGCCTAAATCCCTCAGTGCTGATGCCCCCCGGGACACTTTGGCTCGCCTGCACTTTTACAAGACCAAAGAAGCCCTGCTGCAAGCCCTGAGAAGGAGGCCGCCTCTGTCTGAGCAATTCCGGCACCTGTCCATTTTTCCGGATCTGTCTGCAGGAACCCTGGCAAAAAGGAGGGAATTTGCCCCTTATACCAAAATTCTCAGGGATGAAGCTATATCCTATAGATGGGGTTTCCCTGTAAAGATCCTGCTTTTCCGTGCAGGAAACACCCACGTCTGCCATTCCCCACAACAGTTGGCAAAGCTCCTATCCTCATGGAACATGGCAAATCTCCCGGCCAGATCTCCAAGAGCCACAGGATCATCCCAAAGGGATAAAGTGAATGAAGATTGGTCCGTCGCGTGAGTTATGTGATATGTCTGAGTCGCGGCTGAGACTTAGTTGCTACTTTTCAGGTCCGCTGGTTCTGTTCAACCAGGACCCTGAGCCCCCATGGCGGTACATTTCCACCATACCGCAGGCCCCCTTTTTGGGCTTTTTTCTATGTGGACTGATGCTCCCTACATCAGTAATGTTAGTGATGTTAATGTTGTCAGTGTTACCTCTTTCCTGCCTAACCTTCCTTTCTCCCCCCGCAGCTCTAGGCAAGAGACTTTTTTTCATGTACAATGGTACTGAACTGTATGTCTATAAATGTTAGGGGCCTGAACTCGCCGGCCAAGAGATCCATGTTTTGGCGGGAAGTGGTTAAATCCAAATGTGACGTGATTTGTGGTCAAGAGTCTCATCTCCTCCAGGGGGACTCGCACAGGTTAAATAATGCTAAATTTCCTTTCATACTGCTGGCTTGTGGGAAAAAAAAAAAGGCTGGAGTATTCATTTGTGTAAAAAATACTGTTGCGTTCACACTACATTCCCAACATTTAGACCCTGAAGGTAGATACGCCATTATTAATTGCTCCATAAATGGATCTAAGTATACTATTGCAACCCTTTACGCCCCCAACTCTGGTCAGATCAGCTTTCTGCGGAGGTTTCTTTCCAAGCTTTCATCCGTTACAGAGGGTAAGCAAATAATCTGCGGGGATTTTAACATGTTAATGTCCAGCACTCTGGATTGCTCCAATACTGCTGTAAAGAGGAAGGAAATGAGCACAATAATTTCAGAAAGGCATCTCCATGATATATGGAGATACCAACATGCAAATGAGAGGGACTACACATTCTTCTCACCTCGGTTCACCTCATACAGCAGATTGGACTACTTTCTGGTTGAAAGCTCACTTATTTTGGATTGCTCAGATTCAAAAATTGGACTTATAGCTTGGTCGGACCATGCCCCCATATACCTGACAGTCCAGGAGCAAAGCCGCACGCCCGTTTTTACCCGGTGGCGCATGAATGACTCCCTCCTGGCCTGTAGACAAATCTCTGAGGAGTTGCAGGCCGACCTTGCAGAGTTTTTTAAATTTAATGACAACAAGGAGGTGACAGAGGAAACGCTATGGTCTGCACACAAGGCCTTTATTAGGGGGTCATTCATCAAAATTGCCACTAGGGAGAAAAGGAGGCGTCAGGCAACTTCCAAAGCTCTACTGTCCCACATAGCGCTTTTAGAAGCCCACAATAAATCTGCCCCAAACATGTCAACATCTGACGAACTCAGGAAACTAAGAACACAGCTCCGCCAATTGCTGATGGTAGACTATGAAAAAAATTTAAGATCCCTCAAACAGCGGTACTATATGATGGGTGACAGGGCGGGTGCCTTACTAGCCAGGAGGGTTAAAAAACGAGAAATGCAAAACAAAATTGAATACCTCGTGACGGGTTCTAATGCCACAATACGCAACCCAACGGAAATAGCCAATGCATTCGCTGATTTTTATCAGTCTCTCTACAACCTTAAAAATGACCCCACTGCCCCAAAGCCTACCCAATCGGCAATTAATTCCTTCTTAAACAATATTAATCTTCCTCGGTTATCTACAGTACATCTAGAGCAACTAAATTCCCCTTTCTCCCTGGAAGAGGTTCGCCAGGCGGTGATCACAGCCAAAAGAAATTCAGCTCCAGGCCCAGACGGCCTCACTAACTCCTATTATAGGCAATTCACTGAAACCCTGTCTCCTTTCCTCCTGAGACTTTTCTCCTCTTGGCGAGCCACAGCAGATATTTCACCAAATAATCTAGAGGCCATTATAACTACCCTGCCAAAGCCAGGAAAACCCCCTACATCACCAGGAAACTTCAGGCCAATATCCCTCCTAAACTGCGACTTAAAATTGTACGCCAAAATAATCTCAGCTAGAATACATAAAGTCCTTCCATCACTGATTTCCCCGGATCAAGTGGGGTTTGTGGCGGGGAGGCAGGCGAAAGATGGGACGAGACGTATGCTGGACCTGATTGCGGTGGCTGAGGGGAGGAAAATCCCCAGTGTATTCCTGTCCTTGGACGCAGAGAAGGCGTTTGACAGGGTGCACTGGGGATATCTGAAATCTGTACTGGCCAAGTTTGGATTTGAAGGCCCCATACTTACCGCCATAATGGCACTATACTCTAACCCTAACGCCAAAGTTCTGGCATCCGGATTTATATCTCGGAGTTTTGAATTATCCAATGGGACACGCCAGGGGTGTCCGCTCTCCCCTATCATCTATGCCCTTGCTATAGAGCCTCTGGCGCAGACTATCCGTGAATGCCCTCGGATCTCGGGGATTCGAGTGGGGAGTACAAACCATGTGATCAGTCTATATGCGGATGATGTGATTTTATCCTGCACTAATGTAGAGGTGTCCCTAAAACACGTAATGGAGATCCTGTCCTCCTTCGCTCAAGTCTCGTATTACAAGCTTAATATTACCAAGTCCTTAATTTTTCCGCTCTTCCTGCCCGCCTCAACTAGAGCCACTCTTTCTCATCTTTACCCTTTCAAATGGGAAGACGAGGGTATCCCCTACCTGGGTATTATACTGGCCCCGCTACACTCCGTGATCCGGAAAAATCTGCTGACCCTGCACACCTCACTGGATAGAGAACTTACTCGCCTTTCTCTTCTCCCGCTCTCTTGGGTGGCGAGAATGCAGACCTTTAAAATGATCTGCCTCCCAAAAATTATCTACTTACTTCGGTGCCTGCCCCTAACAATTCCGCAACGGTATCTCACCAAAATTCATTCGCTAATGAGTAAATTTATATGGGCTGGGAAAAAACCTAGAATAGCCCTGAGATGCATGCATGCCCCGTTAAGTGGTGGAGGAATGGGTATTCCTAATATTCTAACATACCACAGAGCCGCTATCCTGGAACCGGCTCGAGATTGGTGGAGGAATGATTCAGACTTAAGATGGTTACAGATTGAGTACACCTGGGCACAGGTCCACTCCCCTAAACAATTCATAGACTCCCTGCTCCTAACCCCTTCGTCCCCCGGCGATCTTCTACCCACCACAGCAGCTCTAAAGAAAGCTTGGTCCTTGTGGAGCAAGCCAGTGTCACATGCTTTAGGTCCCAGCATTCCCCTTAGATCGCTAGAAGCCTTCATTCCAAACTTGAATCTTGCCGCCTGGACACGTGGAGGTCCAATCACCCTAGCAGATCTCTATAGAGAAGGCGTCCTACTCCCGTACTCAGAAATGTGTGATAAATTTAACCTTCCCCGACACAGTCTATTCCAGTTTTTTCAAATACGTCACTTTCTTCAGTCCGCTCCTCATCTCCCGGCTCCCACGACAGCTGACCACGCCTCAATTAAAAAATTCTTTCAAAATAGCAAAATCAAAGGCCTTTCATATATCCATAATATGCTAAACTCCCCACAACCGGACAAACAATTGCCGTATATGCTCAAATGGGAAAAAGATCTAGCTTCTCCGCTTCCGCCGCAAGAATGGTTCGCGGCCTCAAAATGGATCCACAAGTTCTCTTCTTGTCTCAATCATATAGAGCAATTAAAAAAGGTTCATCTGAGGTGGTACAACTCCCCTACTAAACTGGCTTCTTTTTCCCCACATGTGTCACCACTGTGCTGGAGGGGCTGCAACCACAGGGGCACCTTATGTCATATGTGGTGGTTTTGCCCTAAGTTATCTAACTTCTGGCAGGAGGTGTTCAATCTAATCCATGAGGTTACTAGTCTCCGCCTTTCTCCAAACCCAACCTTAGCGGTGCTACACATTGGCTTAGATGGGATCCCGGATCTTTTAAAAAACATCATTTCTCACATTCTCATAGCTGGCAGGTACTGTGTGGCATACAAGTGGAGGTCGGTGAGCCCCCCTACAAAAAGAGATCTAATTGAGAGGATCAACCTACACTGGCTATACGAAACCAACTTGGCCCCCAACCTAGAGAAGAGAACGGTGAGACTTAAACAATGGCACCCGTGGGCCACTTCCCTTTATGCAACGGCCCTTCCCCAGATACCGACACCTACACCATAAATAAATTGATTATGCCTAAGAATGTCTTGTAGAGCTGCTTCCCCCACCCCCTCTCTTTCCCCCCTCCCTCCCTGCTCCTATGTTCAGGTTGTTGTTGTAAGGGGTATTTAATGTCCCAGATTGATATTCTGATAATGGCTCGAGGCTATTCCACCTCTTGCTACTCAATGCTCCTGTTCTTGATGTTGTTGTATGAGAAGTTGTATTTTTCTGAAAACTCAATAAAAACCTTTATGATAAAAAAAAAAAAATAATTAGAAAACCATGCATGATTTCCTATAAACTGCTACTTTGTGATAGTATATCACATAAAATCCCAATAAAACGCATATACGTTTGTGGGTGTATTATGAAAAAAAAAAAGTGGAAAAGTTCATGGGGTATGAATAAGTTTTCAAGGCATTGTAAACATTTTACTAAATACTTTGCTTTATAAAATCCTTCTGTAACGAGCTGTTCTTCTAGACACATGATATCTCACTTGAGATCATGTTAATATGGTGTGTGGTACTGGGGGGTAAGAGTAGGAGGGGGATCAGGTGGAGTTACAGGGGGTGCTCACTGCTGGCTTGTAGACTAGTAAATATAAGTACAGTATATGTTAAAAAATATGCCACAATAAATAGGATGGTGAGATAACCAGCCTGAATATCACATTTTAAGATCTTACAAACCCAATGTCTTGTATAATGGGTACCACAACAGTATAATACAAAAGGGATGTAAAACAACACAGTGTATATGAACAATTCAGGGTAATGTCCCTTTCCTGTATCAAGGATGATAGTCTTGACAGTGGTAAGGACTTTCTATAGAGAAGTAATATCTTAGAATACAATATTAATGAAAAATCAGATCATAATCATACTGATGAAGTACTCAACTGGCTAACCATCAGCAGTTTTAATGGTGTCCTTAAATCCACCAAACATAATTCTGTAGAGAAAGAAAAATCTCACCTATTCAGTTGATCATATAGGCAGGATAGATGGGTCAAAATGCCACAGAAATCCACCAGAGGCATTAAGGGAATAGTCCCCATCAATCTGTAAACATACGGTGCTTTCTGGCCCTAGGGTATCAGTAACTGCTGCCCTGAGAAGGGCAGTCCAAACCTTTACTTGTACAAAAAAATTGCCCCAAACTCCCCTGTGTGCTCCCCAACACGTTTCCTCTGCCAAGATTCACAAGACGAATTGCTTACCATAGAACAGTCTGTAGGGTTTCAAATGATCTGTCAAATGGACCTAGGAAACTCTGAACATTCCTCTACCCTGCGTCAGAATGCACCACGTTTGGTAGATTTGAAGACATCATTAAACTGCTGATTGTTAACCAGTTGTGTGCCTCATCAGTATATTTATGACCTTGATTTTCATTAATTTTGAATATATGGGATCCACCCGTCAAAATACCCCAAAAAAACAGACATGACTACTGTCAGCTTCATCGTCCTTGCTTTGGAACAGTGACCTTATTTACATAGTGTGGTGTTGGTCAATCCTTTGGATTACACTGTGGAAATACCAGTTGTATAACACCTTGGGTAACAAAAGGTTTTCTTAGTTATATCATCCATAGAAGCAGTCGTCACATAAAAAGGTTTTTGTTTGCACGAAGTATGAAATAACTTTCAATAAGCGTGTTCAATACTTTTTTCCTGTGTAATTTCTCATTATTGCTAGTGATGAGTGAACACAAATATGCTCGACACTCGTTGAGAGCAGTTGAATGCTCGGATGGGTGAGACTCGAGCACCTGAAGTATAATGGCATCTCACACATATGGTGAAGTAAAAAGTGATCTAAACTTTTCCGACCCCTAGTTTGGATACATCTCCCTCTCTATGTCAGCACAGTCCCAAAGATAAGCTGTTGGGAATTAAATTAATGTGTATGTGTAAAGCTGCATTTCTCTACAGAAAAATTAGTACAAAAAAGAGCCTCTACACCTATAAGAAAATCTCACCTGTTATGCATAGTAGCACGGAGAGACCAGAAGATCAGTCAGTACCACCAACTGGTCATCTGTGAATTGCTGTTTGTGTTCCTGCCAATTGTCATGGTGCGTCCTCCGGAAATTAGATAAGGTTTTCTTTACGGTCATCTACAAACAGACCAAAAGTCATTGGGAAGCTATTCCGAAAGCAAAACATAAACAAAACTTTACATATATAATCATGTGTGTAATGGAAAGGTCTCTCCCATTCCAGACAGATAATATACATGCCAATGAAAATAAACCAATGATTATCAGTATCAATGACAGCAATTACAATACTGTATTTGAAACTGTATACCAGGCTGGAAACTCCATATCTGTATTTCCCAACCTTGAAGGTAACGGATCACCATAAAATTGCAGTCCAATCTGCAGGCAGCATGTTATAGAGTAGGGGGAGGAGAGCAGATTGATATATAGTTTTATGAGTAATAAGATTCAGTATAACTTGTTTTATTCATTTAATCCTCTGCTCTTTCTGAGATCTTCAGTCCAGTGAGCGGTCCAATCAGGGATTGACAGTTAACTCTATATGGAGGTTTAAATGACTAAAACAAGGGGTTATACTGAAGCTTTTCTATCAAATGGGTCTCCCCAGCATGAGAATACCAGCTCCCAGCTGTCTGCTTTATCATGGCTGGGTGACTACATGCTGTTTTTTTAAAATTATTAAATTTAAATATTTAAAAAAAAAAAAAAAAAAAAAAAAAAGCCAAGATAAGCACACAGCTGGGGGCTGCAGCCTGTAGTCATATGCTTTATCTATGCTGGGTATGATAATATTGGGGGGACCCTATGCTAATTTTTTCTTTTATTTTTACAGGAATAGACGTACACACAGCGCCTCTGACTGGTTGCAGTCAGACACGCTGTCACACAGGGTGGGGGTGCGTTTGACTGCAACCAGAGACACGGGGACTGCCAGTGGGTGGGGGAAACAGTCAATATGTATGAAGGATAACGAGCGGCCCTGAAAGTAGCATTAGAGCTGGCGCGGAGACTTGTTAAGTATAATGTGCCTGCTCCAATCCCCCTATCCCTTCTACCACCATTTTAAAGAACAAGATTCTGGTCCCCATACACTTATATGAAGACCGGTGTCCACCCAGATATCCGGGATAAATGTCGGGCCCAAACAGATTTTTTTTTAAACCAGGTTGGACCCGCCGATCCCGGGTATCTGAGACTCCGCCCATCACTACTGTATAGTTATATAAACTAATTATGTCCACACTCCGAGTCGCAGCTGCATATTACCTCTATAGGTTGGGGATCGTTGAGATGTGCACTAAGATCCATTAGTAGCTGTGGCATCCAGGTAGGGACATCATAAGGACTGGATAAAATGCATGCACTAAGCCCTAGGACTCCAGCATGGCGTTTTACAAGATCTGTAGAGTGGAAACAAAAATAAAGAAATCCCAGTATAAAACGATTAATTACTGCAAATTCCATATATTTAACTTAACAACAAGAGGAAAACATAGGTCACAAGCAAAACTTTTTGTTTAGGCAATCTGTTGGAAAAACACCTTATTAGGAATTCTAAGGAGGAAAAGGTTTCTAGTATATGGGAGGGAGGGGCACTATTTATGAGCCAGTGTAGTCACCGATATCAACCCTTGTCCTTTGAAATCAACAGATGGCAAATGATGTATGATGGATCATTGTGATACTCTTTTCACTCTACTCTCAAGATCACATCTCGCAACCTGCCCACTTGAGCCACTCCCATCCCACCTCATCCCCAATCTCACCAGTCTTAATCCCAACCCTAACCCATCTCTTCAACCTAACTGGTGTATTGCCTTCATGCTTTAAACATGCCTCCTTTACACATCTTCAAAAAGCCCTCCCTTGACCCTTCCTCTGTATCAAATTATCGCCCCATCTCACTTTTCCCCTACGCCTCAAAACAACTGGAACAGCATGTCAATCTTGAACTGTCCTCACACCTCTGTTCCTGCTCCTCCTTTGAATGTTTACAATCTGGCTTCCGACCGCATCATTCCACTGAAACTGCGCTAGCTAAAGTCACTAACGACCTACTAACCGCCAAAGCCAAGAGACACTACTCTGTCCTCCTCCTCCTGGACCTGTCTTCTGCCTTTGACACAGTAGACGATTCCCTTCTACTACAAACGCTCACATCTCTGGGCATCACAGACTTGGCCCTATCCTGGATCTCATCATACTTAACTGACCGAACTTTCAGCATCTCCCCCTCTCACACCACTTCCTCATCTCGCCCCCTATCTGACGGTGTCCCCCAAGGTTCAGTTCTAGGACCCCTGCTGTTCTCCATCTACACCTTCGGTCTGGGAAAGCTCAGAGTCCCACGGCTTTCATTATCACCTCTACGCTAATGATATGCAAATCTACCTCTCTGGACCTGACATCACCTCCCTACTAACCAGAATCCCACAATGTCTGCTATTTCATCCTTTTTCTCTGCTCGATTTCTAAAACTGAACATTGACAAAACAGAATTCATCATCTTTCCTCCTCCTCACTCAACCACCCCCCCCACCGGGCCTATCCATCAATGTCAATGGTGCTCACTTTCCCCAGTCCCACATGCTCGCTGCCTGTGAGTAACTCTAGACTCTGATCTCTCTTTCAAGCCACACATCCAAGCCCTCTTCACCTCCTGCCGCCTCCAACTCAAAAATATTTCCCGGATCCGTACATTCCATTCCCAAGAAGTGGCAAAAAACGTAGTGCATGCCCTTATAATCTCCAGCCTGGATTATTGCAACCTCCTGCTCTGTGGCCTCCCTTCTAACAGTCTTGCCCCCCTACAATCTATTCTAAACTATGCTGCCCGACTAATCCACCTGTCCCCCCGCTACTCCCCGACCTCTCCTCTCTGCCAATCCCTTCACTGGCTTTCCATTGCCCAACGACTCCAGTTCAAAACCCTAACCATCACTTACAAAGCCATCCACAACCTGTCTCCTCCCTACATCTGTGACCTAGTCTCCCGGTACTTACCTGCAAGTAACCTTCGATCCTCACAAGATCTCCTTCTCTACTCCCCTCTCATCTCCTCTTCCCACCATTGCATCTAAGATTTCTCACGTGCCTCCTCCATACTCTGGAATGCTCTGCCACAACATAACAGACTCTTGCCTAACTTGACAAGCTTCAAAAAGGAACCTGAAGACCCACCTCTTTCGACAAGGCTACAACCTACTTTAACCCTCTGTCTGATACAGCGCCGCACGACCAGCTCTACCCTCACTTACTGTATCCTCACCCATCCCTTGTAGACTGTGAGCCCTCGCGGACAGGGTCCTCTTTCCTCCTGTACCAGTCTGTGCCTTGTATTGTTTATGATTATTGTACTCGTCCCTATTTTGTATACCCCTTTCACATATAAAGCGCCATGGAATAAATGGCGCAATAATAATAATGTCGTCGTCGTCGCTAGGTAATAAGCATTCAGACAGCAGTCCTCTCAATGACTGAATACCTGGTGATTATGAGGTGTCCTATGTTATCATTTAATCAGTTTGTCAAACCCAAGACCTTCTGAAAGTTTCAGGTAATTGACCATGTCTCTCCATGTGAAAAGACATGTGTCCAATACCAACCAAGGACACACAATCTGCAGCATAAAAAATATACATAATTTGAGAAACTTTGGGTTCTTTGGCTTCACTCTCCAGGCTTGGCAACCAGATCAATGTTAAAGAGATAAGATGTCTCACCTTATGCTTGAACTAGTATCAAGTGGAAGATAACCTGTCAACTAAATGAATTAAAACACCTGCTCTTCTGCAGTAATATCTGTATATATATGTGTGTATATAGCATGCAATAATTGGTTACCGGATTGGACATCAGGTAGAAAAGAAAACATGAAGGAATGGGGGGAATACGTTTGTTTATGTAAGACACTATTAAAAAATTAGTTGATAACTCCCTCCTGGCACCCCCGCCTCCCTCCCCTCAAAACAAATACTCCAAGAAGAAATGCACTGGAAGCTACCCACCTCCTGACGGGATCATATCCACGGCTGTTCCTAGTTCTCTCTTTCGTTTATTAGGCAGTCTTGTTTTGCAAAGCTTCTCAAAGTGTGCTTGCATGGCTGCGTCCATCTTCAGGAAATTGCATTGTAAAAGACCACTGAGCGTAGTGGCGGCCATTTCTCGGACCTGAAGACAAAGGCAAGACAAGATTAGAACAAAACATACAAAAGTATAATGTAAATCTTTATCTCTCTAATTATCTATATAATCTATCCATCTCCTTTTTCTCTCAAATATTGTTCACAAATTTGCCTAAATCTGTGCTAGTGAGCACTTCTTTACCGAGACAATCCATCCACCTTAAAGGTGTGACATATAAAGATGCTGATTAGACAGGTGCGCCTTAAGCTGGCCACAATAAAAGGACACGCTAAAATGTCTAATTTTATTTAAGAGTTCAGTTGATGAAAAATGGTAGGAAAAAACCCCAACAACCATCCTTTCCTATGTAGCCTTTTACTAGGCATTGCTCCCACTAGCCAGTTTCCTACTCCACACTGGTGAACGGCAAATACGCCGCAACAGCTGTCTGTGGATGGATACCATGTTTTCGCATAGGCAGTTTCCTTGACTGGAGACTGCCCTTCCCTATATATATATATATATATTCTCTTAACCCACACATTACTTGGGTTAACATATATATTAGATATGTAAACACAAGATTACAGATGGAATTTACATCCGTGGATCGGAGCTGGCAGCAGTGACCGCCTAGCAGAAACTGTTGGAGTCCACATGTAATGACATTTTCTGGATATTTAATATCATATAAAGCATTTCAGGATCAAAAATTATTTGTATAATTAGTGGATTTTAACAAAAAAAATTATGAAGAAAAAAGTGAACCCCATTGAGAGGCCGCAAGTCATGTAAAGCGACTTGGGCTATATAAACCACTGGTGGTATACTTCCACGGCCAGGAATAGGTTAAGTATGTCGCTATTAATTATCAGATCATAATTACTAATAAGTACATATTGTTACATGGTAAAATGTAAACAAAGAGGTTCATCTGCTCAGTGAACAAAGCAAGGAGCGGAGCTCTGCATGTAATGTGACAGATAATCGCAAATTATCTCCTTGAACATAATGTCCTAGAGTCGCACAAATCAGTAAGTGTAACGGCAAGTGCTGTTCTAATTACATAGACCAACTGACAATAAGCTCATTTGCACGTCCAGCGTACATTATTAAAATGTGATCAAATTGATTAAGAATTTTCTAACGTATGAAGTGAAAAAGTATGTTAGAAATTCTGCAGACAATTTGCAGGCCCCTCTCGGGGACAGTGTTAATGAATGAGACATGAATAGAATAAGTGGAGGCTCGGCTGTAAAATGAACACACTCACTGGGGAGCTTCACATTTGTCTCTCCCTGTTCCTTGCACACAGTTCCAGTTTTTGTACATTCAAATTATTCTCAGACAAGCCAGAAATCGGTCAGCTATGCAGTTACGGGCCACTTATATGAAAGCACACATCTTTGTGTACACGGCTTGTGGTCATATAATCTGCAATGGTCGCAGCCATGGGTATAGGAAGAGCCTCAAGAGAAAAACCCACTAAGGGTTGGAGAGCTCAAATGTGGAGCATCTTGGCTCTGATCTCTGCATTGTACCATTCACCATCCTGGAAAGTTATGAATAAATTGACAACATGGTCTCAACCTATTTGCTTGTCAAAAGAGTGTGCTTGTGAAGTCTGGCATTGCAGCACTGATTGGACAGTGTTAGGGGGCATGGGGACACACTCCAAACAAGTTTCACCCATGTGTAAAGTTATACGTTTTGGCCTAAGCCACAAGGCATGAAAATCGAAGCGAGTGGAATGCAATAAACATCGCATTCCACTCGGACCAATATTAGCCCGTGTGCCAGCACCTATGAGCGATTATTTTCTCAGCCCTAATCGGACTGAGAAAACAATCGCAGCAATCTGCGGGTGCAATGCGATCCTAGTTTCTCTCAAACCCATTCAAGTCTATGGGGCGAGAGAAAAATCACACTACACTCACAGTACACCAGTGTAATGTAAGTGCAGAGCGAGAATGGGAATAGCCGGCTACGGAGGAGAGAGAGATAAATCCCTCCCTCCCCTCCTCAGTGCTGGCCCGCCCCCCACAGCTGAGGTCCGATCGCATGAAGAAAAAGAAAAAAAAAAATACCCCTTAAACCTATATAATGTGGGGAATTAAAATCTTTTGATATCTAATGTACAATTTCAGCAGGAGCCCATCTGGGCCCGATGCTTTACCGGAGGCCACGTCACTCAGGGCCATGCTGATTTCTTTAGTTATATCAGCATCTAAAATGGTTTGCTGACTCTCACGAGTAGGGTACTGTAAATCCATTACAGTACGGAAGACAATCATCTATATTAAAGGGAATCTGTCACCAGAATTTTCGCAAATAAACTAAGAATCCCCTTCTGCAGCTCCTGGGCTGCATTCTAGAAAAGTTCATCTTGCTACGGGCCCCCCTTCCAGACCTAAACACTTAATAAAATCTTACCTTTTGGTATGCTAATGAGGTTTTCTGGCCACTGGGGCGGGTTATTTTTTGTCCGTTATTCCCCCTCTTGCCACTGTTCGCCGTCCCCCATTGTTCATTTACATACATGAGGCCGCCGCCCTCATGTAACCCAGTGCTCCTGAGTTCTCGCGCATGCCCAGTGGCACTATCGCAGGACTGAGCATTGTGAAAATTGCGAGCACTGGTGAGGTTATTGCGCAGGCGCGAGATTATGGGCGGCGCCAGAATGTCATCACCAGCGTCATCAAAGTACCCGCCCATAATCTCGTACCCTCGGTAATAGGTAACGTGGATGATATGGCCAGCACTAGCGCATAACGGTGAAGGCAGAGGGAAAAGCGCGGGCACGAGATCATGGGCGGGTACTTGGATGACGCTGGTGATGAGATTCCAGCGCCGCCCATAATCTCGCGTCTGCGGAATAACCTCACCAGCGCTCGCAATTTGCAACAATGCTCAGTTCCGCGAGAGTGCCACTGGGCATACGCGAGAACTCAGGAGCACTGCGTTACATGAGGGTGGCGGCCTCATGTATGTAAATGAACAATGGGGGGTTGCGAACAGCGGCAGGAGGGGGAATAACGGACAAAAAACAGCCCACCCCAGTGGCCAGAAAACCTCATTAGCATACCAAAAGGTAAGATTTTATAAAGTGTTTATTTAGGTCTGAAAGGGGGGCCAGTAGCAAGATGAACCTTTTTAGAATCCAGCCCAGGAGCTGCAGAAGGGGATTCTTTTAGTTTAATTGCGAAAATTCTGGTGACAGGTTCCCTTTAACAGGGCACTTAGATTTGTATAAAGTGTAATAATATGCTCGGAAACAATGAGTAATGCAATCTGCAGACGTTACCATTGAGCCAACTATAGCTCTAATCTTGAGAATAGCATTAGCCATGTTATGTTGACAAGCCATAAAAGCCAATAGCTTCTAGATTGATTCAAAATAAGACTGATGAGTAAAAAAAAAAAAACAACAAAAATATAGAAAACAAACTTATCCTTCAACTTAGCATCAGTAGGATATGCATAATGATGTTGAAACTAAAACCTTCTCACTTTAATTGCCTCTGTGGGGTTAGATATATATGTTTTGCCTCCCCTAAATTAGACCCTATATCCATGTCCGAGAAACCACTTTCTTAATATATGAAAAAGTAAAGAACAGGCTACCTCTATGATATACCTTAATTGTATCCCAAAATAACCATTCCAGTTCATCAGGAATTCTATAATTGGGGCCTATGAGCGTCAGTCAAAAGCAATTAAATTCCCAGGGAGGCCTATGATCTATTTGGTCCATTAGGGTCCCTTCACACTTAGCGATGCAGCAGCGATCCGACCAGCGATCTCACCTGGTCAGGATCGCTGCTGCATCGCTACATGGTCGCTGGTGAGCTGTCAAACAGGCAGATCTCACCAGCGACCAGTGAACAGCCCCCAGCCAGCAGCGACGTGCAAGCGACGCTGCGCTTGCACGGAGCCGCCGTCTGGAAGCTGCGGAGACTGGTAACTAAGGTAAACATCGGGTATGGTTACCCGATGTTTACATTAGTTACCAGTGTGAGCAGGGAGCAGGGAGCCGCGCACACTGAGCGCTGGCTCCTTGCTCTCCTAGCTGCTGTACACATCGGGTTAATTAACCCGATGTGTACAGCAGCTACATGTGCAGAGAGCCGGAGCCGGCAGCACAGGCAGCGTGAGAGCTGCAGAGGCTGGTAACTAAGGTAAATATCGGGTAACCACCTTGGTTACCCGATGTTTATCTTGGATACAGCTTACCTCAGCTGTCAGACGCCGGCTCCTGCTCCCTGCTCGCTTCATTTGTCGCTCTCTTGCTGTCACACACAGCGATCTGTGTGTCACAGCAGGAGAGCGGCTTTGAAGAAAACGAACCAGGGCTGTGTGTAACGAGCAGCGATCTCGCAGCAGGGGCCAGATCGCTGCTCAGTGTCACACACAGCGAGATCGCTAATGAGGTCACTGCTGCGTCACAAAAAGCGTGACTCAGCAGCGATCTCGGCAGCGATCTCGCTGTGTGTGAAGCACCCCTTAGGAGTGTAAGTAAGTATTACCGGGCTGTGGACTAAAATCCCTCTGCCACCATTCTCCACCTTCTCCACACAGATAGCCACACCAATAGAGCTAAAAACAAACAATCTGAGATAAAGTATGCCTAGATAAGGAGTGACAAGTGCAGGGTGGGAAGCTCGCCATAAATGCAACCATCCATTACCCTCCATGTATGACAACAAAGTGGTAGAAGAGAATCTAGTCACAGGGGTTGTTCCTCTCAATCTAAATTCGTCCTAATTATTATTTATAACCAAATTAAAGTCTCCCATACATATGCCATCTGGGTAGCTTAAGGAGAAATCACCGCTCGTTTAATTCTAAGTTAGCTGGGGGAGGATTATATAAAAAGACATTAATAAATACTCTTTAGAATTTATTCCTGCAGACGTAAAAACAAAATGGTCTTCTGGATCTCTTCCCACCTAACCAGTTTGTGGAATAGCAATGAAATTCCTTTAGAATAGCTGGTGTGCCGACCCTTGTACCCAGGGTTTCTTCACCCACCTAGCTGAGTCTATAGCAAGATGTGTCTCCACCAATATTATTATATGTGGATGGTACTTAACCAGTGAAAATACCTTCACCTTCTTACCAAAGAGCCAAGGCCCCTCACATTTCAAGACATATCTTAATAGTGAAGCCATATATCTGTAGAAAATCTAAATAGGAGAAAAAGGAACTACCACTTTACAAAGCATGAAAACAATCAAAGGATATAGAAGAAATACTTCAGTCTGGAACAATTCCAAGGGTGCCAACATACCTGGCTATGACCATGAGATAAATATAATATATATATTTTTATCTATTTCATTAGTTATTATACCACCATTTATTCCATGGCTCTTAACATGTGAAAAAGGGGCACATAGAAAAGTACATTAATCATGAGCATTTTGAGGCACGGACTGGTACAAGAGGAGAGAAAACCCTGCCTGCGAGGGCTCACAATCTACAGGGAAAGGTAAGGATGCAGCAGTCGACAGATAGAGAATATACATTATATTGCATATATTATACACACATATATACACACACACACACACACACACACACACACACACACACGTTGGACAAAATAATGGAAACACAACGTTTTAGCATCATAATCTTCGAACATGTTATAGACATGCAAACCGTGACATATGTTAATGTATTGTAGTTGATTATTTGTGTTATGCGATGTGTATGTAAATTAACTGTTTGTTTTGCAGAACTGTAAGAACCTGATACCAATGGCAGACTTCTCGGATTTTCAAAGAGGCCAAATTGCTGGTGCTCGTATGGCAGGCGCTAATGTAACAAAGTGCACGAATGCTTGACGTGTCAAGAGGTACTGTGTCCAAAGTAATGTCTGCATTTGAAAGGGAAGGAAAAACGTCCGCAGCAAAGCACAGGTCCGGCCGAAAGTCGAAGTTGACAGAGAGACCGTCGGACTCTAAAGCGAATTGTGAGAGAGCATCGCAAGACCACGGCTCCGAAAATCACTGTGGAGCTCAATGAACACCTACAGAACCCAGTTTCCACGAAAACTGTTCGTCGGGAGCTGCACAAATCTGGATTCCACGGAAGAGCTGCAATTAGAAAACCGCTGCTCTCAATGACAAATGTGTCCAAGCTTTTAGAGTGGTGTAGAAACCTCCAGAATTGGTCCCTCGAGCAGTGGAAACATGTGATATTCTCAGACAAATCATCGTTTACCCTATTTCCGACCTCCGGCCGAGTGTACGTTTGGAGACAGCCGAAAGAAGCATTCAATCCAGACTGCCTTCTCCCAACCGTAAAACATGGTGGAGGTTCTGTGATGATCTGGGGTGCTATTTCGTGGAGATCCGCCGGGCCAATGATATCCCTTCATGGAAGCATTAACAGACGAGATTATTTAGGCATTTTGGGCGACCAAGTGCATCCCATGGTTCAAGCACTGTTCCCGGAAGGGAACGCCATCTTTCAGGATGATAATGCACCAATTTGTGACGCCCTGGACTATTCAGGTTGTCACAGGGTTCTGCACAATATTTCTCTCCCTGTGCAGGGGTCAAAGCCCCATAGTTCTGGGAACCTAACCTGCAGTACTGCCTCCACAAATCCTAGATACACCTTGCACCACATCTGTCAGGCACACCAGTGGACTGTTTAAGCAGGAATAGGGACGCCCACCTAAGGGTCAGGCAGGGAGGTGTTAAGTGAGTTGAGTGGTAGCCCTCGAGCTGTGAGGAGCTCTGAGGAAGCTGGGAGTTGTAGCTCCCAGGGGAGAATTACACTAGGTTGCATACGATGGTCTGGACCTAGAGGAGTCGGACCCCCGGTCGCAGGGGATTGAGGGTAGGTGCCTGGGACCTGTCTTGGAGGATGGTCAGTAGTCTGGGCCTAATCACCGGTCCGGGACCGAAGGCACGACGGGGTACACAGACCCTAGGTGGGGGAGAAGCTTCAGGCGACCCGGCAATTAACCTGGCAGGCCCGGGGGCGGGAGTTATGGTACTAGGCCGCAATGAAGCCGGGGACTAAATTTAATACCGCGGCCGACAAACAGGCTCGGTCGGCGCGGAAGTCCCGGTCTTCACAAACCAGCAGCTGCTGCAGCGTCTGTGAAACAAGCGCTCCATGCACAGTCACCATGGGGACACAGAGTACCTTTAGATGCAGGGCCCTGTCCCTGAGGATACATAGACTCCTGTCCGGCAGATTCCCACAGGGGCTGCGGAGGGAGCCCGGTCCCAGTGAATGGATGACCGGTCAGGATCCCACTTCTCCCAGAGCCTCTAAGGGATGGTGAAGGAAAACGGCATGTGGCTCCAGCCTCTGTACCCGCAATGGGTACCTCAACCTTAACAGCACCGCCGACGTAGTGGGGTGAGAAGGGAGCATGCCGGGGGCCCTGTGGGGGCCCTCTTTTCTTCCAACCGATAAAATCAGCAGCTGCTGCTGACTAAAATGGGAATGCATGAGTGGATGTGTGCCTCCTTCCACACAAAGCATAAAACTGAGGAGCCCGTGATGCACGGGAGGGTGTATAGGCAGAGGGGAGGGGTTACACTTTTCAGTGTAATACTTTGTGTGGCCTCCGGAGGCAGAAGCTATACACCCAATTGTCTGGGTCTCCCAATGGAGCGACAAAGAAATTCTCTTTTTCTTTATCGTTCCTATGGGAGACCCAGACATTGGGAGGTCTCAAAGCAGTCCATGGTGGGAATAAACAGAAAACTGAGAAGTAGGCGGAGCCTAACTTCACAAATGGGCGACAGCCGCCTGAAGGATGCGTCTGCCCAAGCTCGCATCTGCCGAAGCATGAGCATGCACTTGGTAGTGCTTTGAAAAGGTATGCAGACTAGTCCAAGTGGCAGCCTGACAGACCTGCTGAGCCGAAGCCTGGTGCCTGAAAGCCCAAGAGGCACCGACAGCTCTGGTCGAGTGTGCCTTGATCCCCGGCGGGGGAGGCACCTGAGTACACTGGTAGGCATCGGAAATGGCCGACCTAATCCAACGAGCTATGGTCGGCTTAGAAGCCGAGAGGCTCTTACGCCGACCTGTGGTTAGCACAAAAAGAGAGGTGCACCGCCTAAGAACAGCGGTGCGAGACACATAGATCTGGAGCGCCCGCACCAGATCCAGAGTATGCAACGCTTTTTCAAAGCGATGAACAGGAGCCGGACAAAAGGAAGGCAGGGAAATGTCCTGGTTAAGGTGTCTCTCCAGTAAAGGAGACAAACTCTAGCACAGCGCCACCTATTGGAAGTAGCGATCCTAAAAGTCACAAGTGGATTTTCAACAATCCTTTGCAATATGACTCAGGATATATAAGCCAGATCAGAATCCCAATTTGCAGACACGGTGTTTCGGGGTGCTTGCCCCTCGTCAGTGCAAAGTATGGGGGTGTCTGATCTGGCTCATGAGAAAGCTATGTGGGGACCACGGGGGAACACTATTCTCCTTAAGGAGACTTTGCAAGCCAGTCTGGCTGCCAGGTAAGGGGACTAAACACCGTGTCTGCAAATTGGGATTCTGATCTGGCTTATATATCCTGAGTCATATTGCAAAGGATTGTTGAAAATCCACTTGTGACTTTTAGGATCGCTACTTCCAATAGGTGGCGCTGTGCTAGAGTTTGTCTCCTTTACTGGAGAGACAATTTGAATATTTCCCAGAGGGGCATTGCAGCTATAAGTCCCCTTACCTGGCAGCCAGACTGGCTTGCAAAGTCTCCTTAAGGAGAATAGTGTTCCCCCCTGGTTAAGGTGGAAAGGAGAAACCACCTTAGGGAGAAAGTCCGGAGTCGGACGGAGAACCACCTTGTCTTGATGAAAAACCAAAAAAGGTGACTCCGAAGAGAGCGCAGCCAAATCAGAGACTCTCCTGAGGGAAGTTATGGCCACCAGAAAGACCACTTTCTGTGAAAGACGAGACAAAGAAACCTCCCTAAGAGGCTCAAAGGGGGGTTTCTGCAAGGCCGTGAGGACCAGATTGAGGTCCCAGGGATCCAAGGGCCGCCGGTAAGGCGGAATGATGTGAGACGCGCCCTGCAAGAAGGTGTGCACCTAAGCCAGCCGGGCGATACGCTGCTGGAACAACCCTGACAGAGCCGAGACTTGTCCCTTGAGGGAATTGAGGGATAGTCCTAGCTGCAGACCGGACTGTAGAAAGGACAAAAGGGTCGGCAAGGAAAAGGGCCAAGGAGCATGGCCGGAAGAGCGACACCAGGACAGGAAAATTCTCCAGGTCCTGTGATAGATTTTGGCCGAGGAAGACTTCCGAGCCCGAGTCATAGTGGAGATGATTTCAGGAGGAATACCAGAAGCCGTCAAGATCCAGGACTCAAGAGCCACGCCGTCAATCTGAGAGCCGCAGAATTCTGGCGGAAAAACGGACCTTGTGAGAGAAGGTCTGGACGGTCCGGAAGATGCCACGGCACCTCTACAGACAGATGGAGTAGGTCTGGGTACCAAGCTTGCCTGGGCCAGTCCGGAGCAATGAGGATGACCCGACGGCCCTCCATTCTGTTCTTGCGCAGAACTCTGGGCAAGAGAGCTAGAGGGGGAAACACGTAGGACAGACGAAACTGGGACCAGTCTTGAACCAGAGCGTCCGCTGCAAGGGCCTGAGGATCGTGGGAGCGAGCCACGTAAACCGGAACCTTGTTGTTGTGCCGGGATGCCATTAGATCCACTTCCGGAGTGCCCCACTTGCGGCAGATTGACTGAAACACTGCCGGATGCAGGGACCACTCGCCACTGTCCACGGTTTGACGGCTGAGATAATCTGCTTCCCAGTTTTCCACGCCTGGGATGTGGACTGCGGATATGGTGGACTTGGAGTCCTCCGTCCATTGAAGGATGCGTTGAACCTCCAACATTGCCAGGCGGCTGCGTGTCCCGCCTTGGTGATTGATGTAGGCAACCGCTGTCGCGTTGTCTGACTGGACTCGGATGTGCTTGCCCGCCAAAAGGTGGTGAAAGGCTAGGAGAGTTACAAGCACAGCTCTGGTTTCCAGCACATTGATCGAGAGGGCTGATTCGGACGGAGTCCAAGTGCCCTGTGCTCGGTGGTGGAGACATACCGCTCCCCAGCATCCGTGGTGAGGATCACCCAGGACGGGGCCAGGAAGGAGCGTCCCTGAGACAGAGAGAGGGGCCGAAGCCACCACTGAAGGGAGCCCCTGGTCTGTGGCGACAGAGCCACTAGTCTGTGCAAGGACGAAGTCCGCTTGTCCCAACAGCGGAGAATGTCCAGCTGCAGAGGACGCAGATGGAACTGGGCAAAGGGAACAGCCTCCATTGACGCCACCATCTGACCCAGCACCTGCATCAGGTGCCTGATGGAATGACGGCGGGGCCTCAGCAGAGAGCGCACCGCCAGATGGAGGGACTGCTGTTTGACTAAGGGCAGCTTCACAAGTGCCGGCAGAGTCTCGAACTGCATCCCTAGGTACGTGAGCCTCTGGGTCGGAGTCAGAGTGGATTTGGGCAGATTGACAAGCCACCCGAATTGGGCTAGAGTGGCGAGAGTGAGCGAGACACTTCGCTGACAGTCTGCGCTGGATGAAGCCTTGACTAGAAGGTCGTCCAGGTAAGGAATCACTGCCAACCCCTGGAGGTGCAGAACCGCAACCACTGCTGCCATGACCTTGGTGAATACTCGAGGGGCCGTGGCTAACCCGAAGGGGAGAGCCACGAATTGGAAATGTTCCTCTCCGATTGCAAAACGTAGCCAACGCTGGTGTGAAACTGCAATTGGCACATGCAGATAGGCATCTCTGATGTCGATGGATGCCAGGAAATGTCAGATGCCAGGAAATGTCATTGAGGCAATGACTGATCGCAGAGACTCCATGCGAAAATGCCGCACCTGAACATGCTTGTTGAGAAGCTTGAGATTCAGGATGGGCCGGAAGGAACCGTCCTTTTTGGGGACTAGGAAGAGATTTGAGTAGAAACGTCTAAACCGTTCCCGGGCGGAAACCGGTACAATTACTCCGTTGGCCTGCAAGGATGCCACGGCCTGAGAGAAGGCGACGGCCTTGGAGCAGGGGGGAGTTGACAGAAAAAATCTGTTTGGCGGGCTGGAAGAGAATTCTATCCTGTAGCCGTGGAAGATGATATCCCGCACCCACTGATCGGAGACGTGTTGAAACCACACGTCGCCAAAGTGGGAGAGCCTGCCACCGACTAAGGACGTTGCTGGCGCGGCCAGATAGTCAAGAGGAGGCTGCCTTAGTGGCAGCAGCTCCTGCGGTCTTTTGTGGACGCGCCTTTGTGCGCCAGTTGGGTTTTTGGTCCTTGGCTGAGTTAGTGGACGAGGCCGAGGGCTTAGAGGATGACCAGTTGGAGGAACGAAAGGAACGAAACCTCAACTGGTTCCTACCCTGGACAGGTTTCCTGGTTTTAGTTTGTGGCATGGAAGTACTCTTCCCGCCAGTAGCTTCCTTAATAATTTTATCCAGTTATTCACCGAATAGCCTGGATCCAGCAAAAGGGAGCCCAGCAAGGTACTTCTTTGAAGAAGCATCTGCCTTCCACTCTCGAAGCCACAAGATCCTGCGGATAGCGAGGGAATTAGCCGAAGCCACCGCAGTGCGGTGAGAAGCCTCCAGCATGGCAGACATGGCATAGGATGAAAAATCTGAAGCTTGGGAAGTTAAGGCAACCATTTCGGGCATAGATTCCCTGGTGAGGGAATGCATCTCCTCTAGAGAAGCAGAGATGGCTTTGAGAGGCCACACTGCTGCAAAAGATCGGGAGAACGAGGCCCCTGCCGCCTCATATACAGATTTGGCCAGAAGATCAACCTGGCGGTCAGTGGAATCCTTAAGAGAGGTGCCATCAGCCACTGATACAACGGTCCGGGCTGAGAGTCTAGACACCGGAGGGTCTACCTTTGGTGAATGAGCCCACTCCTTGACCACCTCAGGTGGAAAGGGAAAACGGTCATCAGAACCACGCTTTGGGAAGCGTTTGTCAGGACAGGCCCTAGGCTTGGTCACAGTGGCCTGAAAACTGGAGTGGTTAAAGAACACACTCCTTGTCCTCTTAGGCAAGGTAAACTGGTGCTTTTCTGCCAGAGAGAGTTGCTCCTCTGATACTGGCGGATTGAGGTCCAGTACAGAATTAATGGACGCAATCAAATCACTAACATCTGAGTCACTTTCGGACAGATCAATGGGGCACATGGAGGTAGCCTCCGAGCCCCCAGTAAAGGCATCCTCCTCGTCCTGCGAGTCAGCTCTTGAATCAGAGCCGCGGGACGAGGAAGGAGAGGGGACCCTGCGTCTCCTTTTAGGAGGTCGGGGTCTGGGACCAGATGAAGAATCCTCTGTGAGCTCCGCTGAGAGAGCCCTAGCAGCAGAGGCGCCCTGAGAAGGGGGCTGATGCATGTTCAGCAAAGTCCGGGACAGCTGTCCCATGGAGTCGGCAAAAGACTGGGAGATTGACCTAGAGAAGGATTCTACCCAAGCCGGGGGTTCAGCCACCGGAGCCGGAGCAGCCGGAGGGACCACTGTGGGTGCGATTCCAGGCTTCAGGTTAGAGCAGGCATCACAATGTGGATATGTGCTTGGTTCAGGCAGCACGAGCTTACATGCAGTGCATATTGAGTACAGCCTTGCTCCTCGTGTGAGACATGCTGCTGAAGTGGGGGCTCTGAGCCAGAATGACCCACAGAGAGTATATAAGAAGGTCCACAACCGGAGGTTGTGGCTTACCAGACCGTTTGTGTGCCCTCCAGATCCCACAGCCCGGACCCCCAAGCAGCTTAGCAGGGATGCTGCAGCCAGCGCTGATCCAGAGAAAAACGCTGAGAAAATGGTGCCGGAGCGAGGAGAGGGGGCGGGACCTGCTCTGAGAGCGGAATCTGGAGAGGATTGTCCCTCCCCTGTGCCGAACGGCCGCTGGGCGGAGTCGCACTGTCCCTCTGCATGATTGAGATGCGAGGGCAGTGAAATCGAAAGTAGGCCTCCGGCAAAGTCGGGGCCTAAATTTAAGCGATGTGGCCGGCGCGCAGGCACCATCGGCGCGGTTCTCAGGCGACAACCAGAGAACCGGCCGGAAATGTCAGAAAAGTTACACAGCACACTCTCCCACCATAATAAAGTACCGGGACCCCCCGAATATAAACGTCTCAGGTACTTAGCTTGCTGAGACGCAGGGTTCCAAGTCCCTGGGGATGAGTGCTCCGTCCAGCAGGATCCTGAAGGGCTGCGGATGGAGACCGGTCTCCTGCAAAGCAAGGAGAACCGTGCTGGCTCCCACTTCAAGCCAGAGCCCGAGGGATGGTGAAGGAGCGCGGCATGTAAGGCTCCAGCCTTGGAATCAACCTTAACAACACCGCCGACACAGTGGGGTGAGAAGGGACATGCCGGGAGTCCAGGCTTGGACCCGCTTTTCTTCAAAAACTTTCCAAAAATGAAAAATCAGATGAGAATGCATGTGTGGATGTATGCCTCCTGAACACAAAGCAATGAACTTGCTAGATCTGGTTATCCAGGGGGTGTATATGCTCAGAGGGAGGAGCTACACTTTTTAGTGTAGTACTTTGTGTGTCCTCCGGAGGCAGAAGCTATACACCCAATGTATGGGTCTCCCATAGGAACGATAAAGAAATTATATATATATATATATTATATATATATATATATATATATATATATATATATATATACACACACACACATTATTGTGTGTGTATATATATATATATATATATATATATATATATATATATATATATATATATATATATATATATATATATATATATATATATATATATATATATATTTTATTGTGTGTATATACATATATACAATATTATTGTGTGTATATATATATATATAATTATTATATGTGTATATATATGTTTATATGTGGATGGATGGATGGATGGATGGATAGAGAGAGAGAGAGAGAGCTGTAGCAGCCTGCCGTGACCACGTGGGCCCGCTCATTACATATGCACGCCCATCATCTCTCAGCGAAACCGGCGCTGACAGGTGGGCGGGGTGATGGGGGGGGGGGTGCATAATTAGCAGCCGGCCGTGATCACCCCTGGCAACTACAGCCTGGAGTGATCATGTGCGGCTGTATTCACTGCCCCCCGTGCATCATTATCAGCGCGGGGTGCACTGAATCAGTGTACTCACCCCGTCACCGTGTGTGGAGCCGCCCCCCTGCAGCATCGCGTCTTCCTGTCTGTGGCCGGCGGTCAGCTGATCTGGACACTAGCGGCGCGCACCGCGATGACGTCATCGCTGTGCGCGCCGCTAGTATCCACCAGAATCGATCAGCTTACCGCCGGCACAGACAGGAAGACGCGATGCTGCAGACAACGTTGACTGCTCCACACAGCGGCGCTGCAGCTGAGACAAAGATCAGTGCTTCAGGGAGTGAGGAAAGGTAAGTATAAACGTTTATTTTTTTTTTCCTGTGCCACAGGATACAAGCCATTTACCAGGATGGGGGCATTTCATGAGCAGGATGGATGGGGGGTATATCATGAGCAGGATGGATGGGGGGTATATCATGAGCAGGATGGATGGGGGGATATCATGAGCAGGATGGATGGGGGCATATCATGAGCAGGATGGATGGGGGCATATCATGAGCAGGATGGATGGGGGCATTTCATGAGCAGGATGGATGGGGGCATTTCATGAGCAGGATGGATGGGGGCATTTCATGAGCAGGATGGATGGGGGCATTTCATGAGCAGGATGGATGGGGGCATATCTTGAGCAGGATGGATGGGGGCATATCATGAGCAGGATGGATGGGGGCATATCTTGAGCAGGATGGATGGGGGCATATCATGAGCAGGATGGATGGGGGCATATCATGAGCAGGATGGATGGGGGCATATCATGAGCAGGATGGATGGGGGCATATCATGAGCAGGATGGATGGGGGCATATCATGAGCAGGATGGATGGGGGCATATCATGAGCAGGATGGATGGGGGTATATTATTAGCAGGATGGATGGGGGGTATATTATTAGCAGGATGGATGGGGGGTATATTATTAGCAGGATGGGGGGTATATGAGCAGGATCATATACAAGGCAGGAGGATCCTTATCAGAATGGGGTACCTTAGTAGAGAATTTGGGGACATTACCCCCATAACAGTGTCAGCAGCAGATCCTCGCCCCATAACAGTGTGTCATGACCATATTTTTTGGTTAAAATTTTATTTTCCTATTTTCCTCCTCTAAAACCAGGGTGCGTCTTATGGTCAGGTGCGTCTTATAGTCCGAAAAATACGGTAGATAGATAGATAGATATATTAATAACACACACACACACACGATACTTTTCAGAGGTTGCAAAACGTGTGTCCGGGTCCTTTTGCCTTCAGACCTGGTGATTACCATTGATTATTTATGTACATCTGATTCTGTGATGTCTGTCTTTTTTATTTAATTTCATTGCTACCTGACACTATCAGGTCCAGCGGGTTGTTGACTATATATATCTCTAACCACTTTATGGTGTTTAATTATATATGGTTATGTAACTTACTATCTGCTGGATATATATACATTTATATGAATGAAGAGAACATAGTTTTCCTTGGTCTGTGATTGACATCTACTACTCCTGTCCTCCCTATTTTAAAGTTTTGCTCTATGTATGCTCTTGCACTTTGATGTTTAAATAAATATATTTTGGTAATCAGCAATTTTGCTCTCTGTTCTTTTTTTAATGTTTCTGATGAGCTGCTGGTAATCAAATCGTGGGTCCTCCCACTTTTGGTTTATTGATTTGTATTTCTATGGAATATATGTACTGTAAGGATACAACCGGCAATGTGGCAGATGGCTGGTATGTGTCACAGAGGTGGAAATCCTCTGCGATCTGAACCTGGAATGTTTCTCTGGAACTTGTAGTTCCATGAGGATAGTTGTACACATTCAGGGCTGGGTTCATGGGATGGTCAGAAGTGATGGGCGGGACTGACCATCCACATACCTCCCATACGTAGGTGTGTCTCATGGGATTTAATGGAGCGGTCGTTTGTCACATGATCTCTGTGTGCCGGTGGGAGCCATCTTTGTTGGAGCACATGTGCAGGAGATCCTGTGCATACAGAGCTGGTGAGGGCTCTGAAATGTCAGGGAGCTGCAGAATCCACTGAGGCTTTGAGGAATTGGAACGTGTACAAGGGCTGGGATGGTGAGACACACACACACACACACACACACACACACACACGTCTGTCAAAAGTAAGATATTCTTTGTTTTCTGAGTGAAGGGATTGAGTAATGTCACATTAGTTACCTCTAGTTGCTCATCTGCCATCAGCTGCAAAACCAGCCATCTGATGCCTTGTACGGTTTCTTCAATATTAAGGAACATAAAGAGATTGTAGAAGACCATTGTCTGAGTATAGGTTAAGACCGTATATCTCGCATGCCAGGAACTACTTCTTGCAGTCTACGGATTCAAATGGCAGAAAAGGTCAGTAAGAAATAAGTGTTCATATGTGTCAAACTCAGAATTTTTAGGGTATGCGCGCACACTGCAGAAAAATGTTGCACCTAAAAACTACACCTTACGGCAAAAAAACAAAACAAAAAAAACAAAAACGCATTTTGTGGCCGAAAACCCCCCACAACAAAATGCATTTTTTGGGTGCGTTTTGGTTCCATGTTTTTGTTTTTTTTTTAATTAGTGTATTCAATGATTGGAAGGGCTAAAAAACACAGAACAAAACCTTACAATTTGACAGTGCTTTTTTTTTTCGCCACCCAAAACTATAAGGAAAAAATAAGCAATGTGTGCACAGCATTTCTGAATTCTCAGACTTTTCAGGGAGAAGGAGAGACATGCAGTTTTGGGCAACAAAATGCACCAAAAAAAAAAAAATGGTGGCAAAAAACACAGGGGCCTTAATATTCAAGGAAAGGTTTTGAGCAATTCAGACTAGCAATCAATTATCCATTACCTCAAACACACAAACAGTTAATCGATTAACAAAGCTATAGTTGGTCAAGTAATGTAACAAAACTAATAAAACAATACAGTAGTTGAGACTACAACCATCTTGAAGGGAAGTTGGCACAAGCATATAGAAAAAAAACAATAATTGGCAGTTTAATCCTGAAAACTCATTTTTTCTCTCATTTGTCATACGTATGTCATCCGTTTCTATATATGGGAAAAATAATTCTGGCACATGTAGGAAATATAGTAAACAGCAGGTAATGTCTATTTTTTGTGTTTATTTTTCTGCACAATTGAGAAACCAACATTTCAGCTCATAGAGCCTTTCCCGAAGCTTTATCCTGTGGCTAGTCTATGCAGGGGTGTGGAGAAAATGCATATCCTAGTGCGCCTGTGTGGAGCTTGGTGAAGATGGAGGAGGTCCTTAAAAGTGAACCTGTCAGGTCCAATATGCACTCAGAACCACGAGCAGTTCTGGGTAAATATTACTAATCCCTGCCTAACCGTCCCTGTATACACTAACTGATAAATATCTTTAGAAAAAAGTATTCCAAAAGATTTTTTACCATATGCTAATGAGCGAGGGGACTAGTCACCTGGTCGTTAGATCCCCTGGTTAGTCGCCCCTCATTAGCATGTTAGTACGTCCCTGTGGGTGTGCCATCATGCTAATGAATACGCAGCATCACAGGATGATCTCACTCAACTCTCCGCTGCCATCGCTGGATTTCGGCTCAGTGCGCATGACCCCGGAGGTTCAGTCATGCGCACTTCTTCAGTTTGAAGCCAGGAAGCGTACACCCGGCTTCATAGTGCGCATGACCCAAACTCCGGGGTCATGCACACTGAGCCGAAATCCAGAGTCAGGCGGTGATGGCAGCAGAGAGGTGAGTGAGATCTTCGTGTGACGCTTAGTATTCATTAGCATGTTAGCATACCCACAGAGGCCCACAAGGGTGTACTAACATGCTAATGGGGGCGACTGGCTAAGGAACCAATGCCCAGGGGACTAGACCCCTCGCTCATTAGCATACGGGAAAAAGATCTTTATAAATACTTTTTCTAAAGCTCCCTTTATCTATACTAGTGTATACAGGGACGGTTAGGCAGGAATTACTAATATACACCCAGAACTGCTCGTGGTTCTGGGTGCATATTGGACCTGACAGGTTCCCTTTAATGGAGGAAGCTGAAATAAATTATCTACACATTAAACATGGAAAATAGATCACAAATGTAAAATGATTAACTGTCCATGGAGCTACAGGAGGTTCTCTACACCCCACCTGTCAAATAGCAGCCACAGATATTCAAATGACTGACCACGGACAACATACTCACTTGTTTTAATACACTGAGAGCCATGGACACCTGTTCGGGGTACAGCAGCCCTTGAGACATCAGGGATAAGCACATTTTTGCATCTCTTTTCAACTCATCATAGTTTGTATCATTTTCTACAGGTGCAATCTAGTGAGGGAACAACAAAAACAAAAAAGTTAGAAATGACTACAAGGTATAAAAAGACTCTTACACACTTTATTCTTATATTGTGCATCACATACTGTAACTATATAATAGTTGTTGTCTATAGGTAATATATAAATCCCATAAAACAGTTTTTCCAAGGTGACAAACACCACGGCTTTACATGATTCAATTACACGCCGCATTGTGCTTGGTGATGTAAGGCTTTCATGCAGCTGTTTGGCCATGGAAGACATGGAGCTCCTGGGGCACAGTTTTTGTGCTGACAGTACTACCAGGAGGAGGTTTGGACTCTGCAGTTATTTAGACAGCAAAGTATTGGTGACGCTTAGACACTATGGCCCCAATTCATCAAAACTACTCTTAATGGGGGGTTGTGGTAGAGTCCTAGGCACCTGATTCATTTAATGAATCAAGGGGGTCACTAAAGTGTCATACACCTACCTGTCGCTCGCTACAAATCTTACTCCATTTAGGGACTGAAGTAAAATTTGTCGCATAAGGCACACGGCAGCGTCACCACGGCCCGGTGCCACACATTTTTTAAAACATTGAAAGCTCCATTATTGTGCAACTTTGAGCTGGGCAAAAATCTAGTGTCTGTTATATTGTTGTTTTTTTTTTGGTGAACTAGAGCGGTGTGTGTGTGTGTGTATGTATAATATATATAATTTATTGAAAAAAAAAAAGCCAGCAGTGGTGGGCATACCGCCAAAAAATCTCAATGTCCCAATAACTTGTCATGTGGCCTTGAGCATCAAGTACAGCTGACAACGATGTCTCCTGCTGGTCACAAGTGGAGGTATTGTCTATGGAGGCATGGCATCCCACTCTTCTTGAAGGGCAGCCCTAAGGTCCTTGAGGTTAGGGGGTACCGTGTTATGAGCCTCTACACAGCAACTCAGCTGATCCCATAGGTTTTCTCTGGGATTCAGGTCTGGAGTAAGTGCAGCCGCTCCATTAGAGGTACCCCAATCTCCAGCAGCTGTTCTCTAATGAAGCAACCTCAATGAGCTAGAGCATTGTCGTCCATGATGAAATCAGTGGTAGGGGCTTGTCACTGTACTATTGACAAAGTGTAGGGCAGTTCTGTATTGATAAGACACATCTGCCCACACTGTAACACCACCACTACCAAAGGCTCATCTGGTGACAAGAGTGGCTGATGCATAGCGCGCTCCTTGACATGTCCAACATTATCGGAGGCTAGAATTTCTGCTCAGTGTGAATCGACTTATCAGTGAACAGCACTGTGAACCACTGCCCCTTGTC
>NC_134355.1:100591882-100604382 GCF_048569485.1 Anomaloglossus baeobatrachus | reverse complement strand
TATGGTTTGCGCCACTGAAGAGCCAGCATAGACCATCACTACAGAACCTGCTACAAGATATTCACAACTTTTTTCAATATTTAATGAAAATATATTTTTCACAATGTAACATATAAACTAACAATTATGCAATATGAAGCTGGACAGAAGACGACTTACACATGAAGTGGCCACACATGTTCCCCAGTCGCTGTACGTCTCCACCGTGATGTTGGCCAGTGCTGTTCTCAGTAGTGGACATATAAGTTTCCATAGATTTTCAACCTACAATCAGCGTCATTAATCAATGCTTTATAATATACGACTCATAGTATCGAAAACAAAATCAAAATGTATTTTTACATCTGGATCTTAAATAAGACATCAATGTTACTTCATGAGATATGTTCCCTGGTCATCTGGACTGAACACAATGGCCCCAAGTAACGACGGACATCTTTTATTAAAATATATCTTTCTAAATAAAACACTTCATCTGTAGTTGTGACCTATATATAGCAGAATGGGGCATTATGTTAAGGGGACCAGACTGCAGACTACTGCTCATTTTCTAGTGCTAGTCCAGTTATGTATGATTCCTTGTTGCTAAAAGGCAATGCTGTGAGATTGACCACTAGATGGGCTGACATGGAGTCTGTAAACTAATAAATGTCAGGTACGATTTAAGAAGGGGTTATCATACATGAATGTATTGGGATCTGTATCACAGAGAATCAGAATAAGATGTGAAGGGAATCTGTCAGTATTAACCTCCCCAACCCACGTATTCAGGCATGAAGGTCTTTGAAATGTAAATCTATCCACACCTTTATAGCTTCTATATGTTGCTGCATTCCTGAGTTTTTACACACAATCATGACGCCACGAGTGATCAATCAAGCTAAACAGGTTGGAAAATAACATTTAAGGGCTCATTTTGATGTCCATAAGCATCAGTCACGATCATAGACCATAATGCATGGACTGGCCGCAGGGTCTCCTGACCTGGACTCAGCAGTCTAATATATGCCTATGAGGCTGCAGGGTTCAATTTGTATTCCGTGGTTGGACCGATGTGCACAGACATGTCCATACATGTGGTTTGGTGATGGCGGAGTGGGTTTGATCTCACTGAAAGATTCTATTTAATGCATTTGTGTAGGGTGTTGCCTATTGCTTACATATGAAGTGGACAAAATTACCTTTTCAAAAGTCCAATGTTTGGATCCTCTGATCAATCCTGCTACAATTTCGGCCACGCATCTTTGTGTGCTTTCATGAGAGTCCTGCACCAAACGCTCCAGGTGGGGTTTAAGGACTGGTAAGAAAGCATCGTCAAAGTTCCTGAAAAGACCCTGAAATAAGAAGAAAGTTATTTTATTAGTAATCTAGACACGGTCATCGGCTTCCTTGTTAATGCGACCAAACCTCTCAGTTTCATAATAGCAGTAGAGAGGTTCTAAGAGTTTGTGTACATTTATAATCAGAGACAGAGACAGAGACAGAGATAGAGACAGAGACAGAGACAGAGACAGAGACAGAGATAGAGACAGAGATAGAGACAGAGATAGAGACAGAGACAGAGATAGAGACAGAGACAGAGACAGAGACAGAGACAGAGACAGAGACAGAGACAGAGACAGAGACAGAGATAGAGACAGAGATAGAGACAGAGATAGAGACAGAGATAGAGACAGAGATAGAGACAGAGATAGAGACAGAGACAGAGATAGAGACAGAGATAGAGACAGAGATAGAGACAGAGATAGAGACAGAGATAGAGACAGAGATAGAGACAGAGATAGAGATATATATACACATATATATATATACATATATATATATATATATATATACATATATATACATATACGCACATACACACACATATATATATATACATACACATACACATACATACATAGTGGTCCAAAACTAGGTGACAGTATGTGATATAGGGTTACAACCAATCAGATTCCACTTTTCATCCTTCACAGACTCTTTGAAAAATGAAAGGTGGAATCTGATTGGTTGCTAAGGGCAACTGAGTCAGTTTCACTTTTCACACATAAAAATTTAAAGTACTGTATAGGAAAAAGACGTCGGTGGCAAGAAAAAAAAAAAAAAAAAAAAAAGATAGCAAAGCCACTTGGCAAAGAAGTTTCAGGAAGAAGCCTTTTTCGTCAATCACCTTCTATTAAGTAAACCTTGGTGGCTCTACCATTGGAATACAGGCGTTGTGTGCACATATTACTACTACAGCTCAGCATAAAACTATACAGTGATTTTTTTATTCTTACTAATGGCTGCTACCAAGAATGGCAGCTCAGTTCCTGTTCCTTTGCCAGAGATAATAACTGATTGATGGTGGTTATCAATACCATTAGTCCAAACAAAACCTTTATAAGTTGAGTTTTCTATGATCTGTCTATAGTGGAGCCTGTGATGAGCCCGTACAGTCACACATAATAGCCAATGGAATAATCACAGGAGCCATGCTAGATGGAGAAAAACCCTCAAAGTGTATCATTTATATTTCGTAGAACAATGAGACCACCTGCATTCATCTTACCTTAAAAAGGCAAAACCTGCGAGGGTTAAATTTGTCTTTCCCCTTTCGATCTTCTAAAGACAGAAATTTAATCAGCTGGTCAATGAATTTTTCGTCGGTGAAGTGATCATATATGATCTGTTCTGCCTATAATGAGATGGAAGAATAGAAATACAAGAAAACTTTTCTAAACCGCACAAAAAAAAAAATGCATGTCCCCATTTACAATGTATTACTGAGGGACAGGAATATTTTTCTATTTCATTGAGCAGTGCATGCAAAAAATGAAAGATCGATATTTAGCCTTTATATTCATCTGATGAAGAGTCACTATCTACTAACGTAGGATGGCGCCATCTAGTGTTTAAAATTTAACGATAATATGCAGATTTACCCACTGAGCGCAGAGCTGGCGGACACATGCTTATTCCCTATTATCATCGGCAGTCAAAACAAACTGCTGTATGGCAGAAAAGGAGCAGGACCTGTGAAGCAGCGCAGCAATATACAGCAAAGGTGAGAAGACAGAATCTAAAAAGTGGCTTAAGAATAAGGGATCTCACACTTAAAGGGGGTGTTAGATGCAGCGATATCGCTAGCAATGTCGCTGGTGAAAGCACCCGCCCCCGTCGTTTGTGCGTCACGAGCAAATCGCTGCGCGTGGTGCACAATACCGTTCGAAGCCGTCACACGGGACTTACCTGCCTAGCGATGCCGCTGTTGCCGGCGAAAGGCCTCCTTTTTAAGGGGGCGGTTCGTGCGGCGTCACAGCGGTGTCACTAAGCGGGCGCCCAATAGAAGCGGAGGGGCGGAGATGAGCGGGACGTAACATCCCACCCACCTCCTTCCTTCCTCATTGCCAGCAGCTGCAGGTAAGCTGCAGTTCGTCGTTCCCGAGGTGTCACACATAGCGATGTGTGCTGCCTCGGGAACGACGAACAATCTGCGTGCTCAACAATCAACGATTTTTAAAAAAGAAACGACGTGTCAACGATGGACGATTTGGTGAGTATTTTCCATCGTTAACGGTCGTTCGTGCGTGTCACATGCAACGATGTCGCTAACGATGCCGGATGTGCGTCACGGAATCCGTGACCCCGGCGATATATTGCTAGATACGTCGCTGCGTGTGACGGGGCCTTTAGATTAAAGCTGGACAAAAAGGTCCAGTTTTCCCTGATGCGGTTAAGAAGAATTGGCCGATTACGCCGATACTGAGCGATAGTCATCTGGAATGGTGAAATTAATGTTCGTTGGTCTCAACCATTGATTGACCAACAAGTGTCTGTAATCGCTGAAAACACTGGTCAGATATATTGTATTAGGTCACTCAATGATCAGCACAGGCTGTATCCAATATTCTTCTATTTACTATCACTCATTGGCCCAGTTGTGTATGAGGGTCTTAAGCACATACTATATCTCTGCACTGATCCAAACTATATTCTCACACTATTATTGCCTAACTATCTACAGAAGATTCTAGGGACTCTATACACAGCTGCCAGAGGAGGAAGGAGATTGACTGGGAACTTATTTTAGGAATGTAGCTGCCACAGCGGTAAGAGACCCAGCTACAATCAATATACCAAGTGAGTTCTCAGCTGAGTATTAAAACAGGCAAGAGCCATTACACTGAAATCTGAGCCCAGAAATGTACCAATGTAAAAAAAAAAAAAAAAAAAGTTAAAGTGGGATGTCCCTCTTCAGAAAGTCTTGGCCACCAGGAGCATGTTGTCATAAAAATCAAACAAACCATGCTTTACTCACCCTACCAGGGTCCAGCACTGGGTCTCTGTTGCTGCTTTTGGTGTCTGCTATTGGCTGCTGCACTGACATGTTGATAGCACGGCACTCAGTGAACTCTTTGCCTCTGAGCTGGGAGTTAAGTCTATACGGGCAGAGTTGCTGAGCTCAGCGAATGGCTCACATACTACTGTCTGCTCACAGTCAAATGCAATGCAAAGACTGAGGACCCAAAATAGCAAGATAATCACTATGTAATGCTAATATAAACAAGATGGGTCACAAACAGCCATAGAAATAAAGCAAATTACAACCAGTATATCAAACTTTCAATCATAGCAGAACATGTGGCGTATCCCTCCCTCATTTTGACTGATAACCCTTCACTTTAAAAATTCTATTGTATTTGATTTCTGTGGCTGTGGTCCATCTTGTATGTCTTTTCTAGTTTTTTTATGCTGGTGTTTTGTATTTGTTGATTGGGTGAGGGTATTTCAGGGTTCTGAACTTATTAAAAGGGAATTTTCTGTCAGCAGGTTTTTGCTTTGTAATATAAAGACATAGCTGTAGGGGTTAAAACCCAAAATTCAAAGAAGCGTCTCTAAACAAGCTGACTGTTGATGTTTACTTGCAATGATTGTGTAAGCGCCAGGATCTTATCACTGCTTGGATTACATTGCTTTGTTGGTAGCCAGACATGCCCCCTCCTCTGATTAGCAGCTCACTGTCTATAGACATTTTACATAGAGAGCTTTATGTGGGTGTGATTAGCTTTCTCAAACCTGTTGCACACTGCTAAGTCTAAAAACTCTGTCAGAACCACTGTATCTAGTAATCTAAGTGATATATCATTGGATTCAGCATCTCTTTGCTTACATCATGTTGCTCTCAGAGGAGATAGCAAAAACCTGCTGACAGAGTTCCCTTAAGGTGCAGACACTGAGTTACTGTTAGACATACTTTTTGCTTTTCTTGTTTTGTCCTACATGTGATACTCTAACACAGAGTGTTCTTATTAGTTTGGTAGCAGTTCTTTTACATTTTTAAATAAAAGCCTAAAGCGCAAGTGTGATACTAGGGTAGTGTCACGTCGCCCTGTTTTCCTTTAACATGCTGCTATAAATCACAGGACCTTTTATTTTGCTTGTTATTCTCGAATATTCTAGTTACATCTTTTATTAATCTAGGTATCTGCCCCTCTGGCCGAGGAGGAAGGAAAGGGATGTACTAACTTAATGCTCCTTTTGTTTTTAAATCAAATGAATCAATAACTGAAAGTAGCATGTGTTGGTGAAGAGTTATGGACAATAGAAAAAACAATAAAAGTAACCTTACACCCTCTTCAGCATATTAGTACTTGATTACATATTACTTACTTCAGACATGGCCTCTCTAGGTCTTCCAAGTGTTGGCTGGTCCTCCGGTGCATACACTAACAGGGTCCTGAAGAAAGAAAGTCAGTTAAAGGTTACATATAGTTTGGAAATGTAGGTGGGATCTTACAGTGGGCAGCAAAAGGTTTCATTGTTAGATCTGAACAGTGTAAATTCTCAGCTGGTAGTTCAGGGTTGATCACAGAAGAGTAACATGTCTATTGTTTCTCTGCTTCATCAACACAACATGGATTTTAATTGACTTGCTAATATCAAACTATGTAATGATTGTGTACCTGAGCAGACCCTTTACATATATATCTTTTGAAGAACAATGTATATTCTTGTACTTTTGTTTCCTACTTATGAAGAAGTCTTTGGGAATACATGTATTATTGTTGTGTAAACAGTTTTCAGTAAAACCAAAAAAACAAAAAACAAGGCAAAATGCTTGATCAGCAGGTGATTGTACATGCTGGAATAACAATAGTTATTGGAAACACCTCGCCCCATTGAAGGATATGTGCCACCGAAAACATGATGCTGTATGTGTGGGAAGGATCAAGATATCAGCGATCCTTTGGTTCACATCATTAATCGTCAGACTATGAACAGGACAGTAAATGAGAGCATATGGACTTGTATGTAATCAATTGCTCCTCAGTCTGTCTAAATCAGTGTTTGCCAAACTTCAGTCCTCACGACCCCCAACAGATCAAGATTTCAGGATTTCCTTAGCATTGAACAGGTGATGAAATCATTTTCAAGGCATTAACTGTGCAATACTAAGGGAATCCTGAAAAATATGGCCTGATGGGGCAGTGAGGGACTGGCGTTTTGGAACCACCGTACTAAATGAACCCTAAAAAGGGGGTACTCCCATCTCCAAGATTCTACCCCAAAATTTAGTAGGTGTAAAGATAATAATATTAGCAAATGCCTCCAGCTAGAAACGTAGCATAGTTTTCCTGATTAGCCATGTCACTTACCTCATGTGCAGGGCATTGTAGTAGCTTGGATATCTATGGTTACTGCCACTAGCAACTGTCACTACGGTATAAGGGTATGTGTGCATGTTGCGTTCTGGCTTGACAAAAATTGCAGTGTTTTGTCACTGCATGTGCGTTTCAAGAAGCATCTAAAACTCTGCATTTTGGATGCATTTTGAATGCAGTGTGGATGCTTGCTCTCCCACAGAGGGAAAAGCATCTAAAACACACAAAAGAAGTGAAATGTTGCTTTTTTGAACGCATTGATTTTGTCAACTATTTGGCATTCAAAACGCTTAAAAAAAAAAAAAAATAAAATAAAAAAAAGGAAAAAAAAAAAAAAAAAAAGGTGGGACTGAAGAAAAAAGTCCCCTGTCTATCCTCCTACTGACACTAAGCAAAAACTGAATAGTCCCCTACCGGTAGGTGGGTATATACTACTGAGGAGGAGTTAACTTTTTAGTTTTTTGCCTAGTGTCACCTCCTTCCTAGTGGCAGCAGCATAGACCCACAGTCTCCTGTGTCCCCCAATGAGGCGATAGAGAAAGAAGTGACATGTTGCTTTTTTTGAACGCATCGATTTTGTCAAATATTTGGCATCCAAAACGCTGAGTTTAAAAAACGTTAAGCACATAACTGTAGAGGCAGAGGAAAAAGCGCGGGCACGAGATTGTGTGCAGATACTTGAATGACGCTGGTGATGACATTCACAGCGCCGCCCATAATGTCGCGCCTGCGCAATAACATCACCGGCGCTCGCGATTTGAAAACAGCGTTCAACTCGCGATAGTGCCACTGCACATGCGCAAGACTTACGGAGCACTGTGGAAGATGTGGGTGGCGGCCTCATCTATGTAAATGAACACTGGGGGACGGCAAACAGCGGCAGGAGGGGGGATAACTGACGAAATACAGCCCGCCCCCGTGGCCAGCAAACCTCATTACCATAGCAAAAGGTAATATTTTATAAAGTTGTTATTTAGGTCTGAAAGGGGGGCAAGTAGCAAGATGAACCTTTATAGAACGCAGCCCAGGAGCTGCAGAAGGGGATTCTTTTAGTTTAATAGCAAAAATTTTGGTGACAGGTTCCCTTTAAGGGGAAATATATCTTAGAAACATTAAAGGGAACCGGTCATCAGAAATGTACCTGTAAACCTAAAAGTTCCCTCTTCTGCAGCTCCTGGGCTGCATTCTAGCAAGCTTCCTATAGTTTTTGTGGCCCCTTTTATACCAAAATAAACACTTTATAAAGTTGTACCTTTTCGTATGCAAATTTTGAAAATTATCCATGGCTGCCTGCTGTCCGTTGCTGTCCTCCTGCCGATTTACGCCGCCCCCGAACACTGAATTTCAAACCTCAGGACGTCGCCCCTGGGCCCGCGCATGCGCTGTGCGACTGTAGCAGTGCCGTGCACTGTGTGAACGTGTGACCGCTGGTGACGCTTTGCGCGGGCACGAGGTTATGGGCGGCGCTGTGTCATCAGCCGCCCATAACCTCGTGACCGCACTTTCCCCTTTGCCTCCTGCGTTCTGCGCAAGCGTCTCCTCGTAACCTGTGGTGGCCTGATCCGCTCCTCCCATCTATTTCCTGCTGCAGGGCAAGATGGGAAAGGTGACGTCGGATCATTTGGCCAGCGCTTGCGCAGAACGCAGGAGGCAAAGGGGAGAGCGCGGCCACGGTATTATGGGCAGGCACTTGTGATGCATTCACAGCGCCGCCCATAATATCGTGACTGCGACCACGTCACCAGCAGTCCTCGCGTGCACAGGACCTCGGGCGCTCTGGGCGGCATCCTGATCTATGAAATGAAGCAGTGGGGGACGGCGTAAACCAGAAGGAGGGACAGTAACGGACGCAAGAGAGCCCGCCCCCATGGAGAATTTACAAGAATTGCAGACAAAAAGGTACAACTTTATAAAGTGTTTAATTTGGTTTAAAAGGGGGCACAAAAAGTACAGGAACCTTGCTAGAATGCAGCCCAGGAGCTGCAGAGGGGGAAACCTTTAGGTTTAAAGCTCAATTTCTGATGACAGGTTCCCTTTAAGAGTGGAGCCCCCCTTGTAAACCAAAAATTAAGTAGACTAAAACAGTAGAACATGTGAGTCTTTCTACACATTCTCCAATAATACACTAATTAAATGGAGTAGTTAAAACTACAAACAAAAAAAGAGTGAGATCTTAACAACAACTTACTTTGGCCAGGTATAATAGCCCCAGTGTGTCTTCTCCACAAAGCGATTGGTCTCCCACAATTCTTTTGTCTTTGGTAGACTGGCACTATTATAATGTATCCATAGGTTGTCGGATCTGTCTCCAGCCATGATGGTGTCAGGTTTGGGACATCCACCTTTAACAAATCAGCACAATTATTCCACAACTATTGCTAATATTGGCAAATTGTAAATGATAACTTATGAGTGGCTGTGAAGCTGCATGTATAGTACACACACACATACATAATTGTATAAACAAACATAAGTGTGGACATCTATCTCATGCTTAAGCTGATGCCTAATATATTATATATGCAAACTGTTATATATGCACACAGACATTAGTACACACACACACACACACACACACACACACACACAGTTAGGGATATTTGGCTTTCAGATGAAATAGGGCAAAGTAAAAAGTTGTCATGCTGCAGTGATATTTTATCATGTAGGTAGGGCAGGCAAGTAAAAGCATGCAGCGGTGATTTTCTCATCTCAAAGTATTTATTGAAACAAAAGCCAATAACAGTGGTGGGCATACCACCAAAAATGTCAATGTCACAATAACTTGCCATGTGGACTTGAGCATCAATTACAGCTTGAAGACAACATATCTTGCTGTTCACAAGTGGAGTTATGTCTGCAGAGGCATGGCATCCCACTCTTCTTGAAACGCAGCCCAGAGATCATTGAGGTTCTGGGTACAGAGTTACGAACCTCTACTTGGCAACTCAGCTGAGATCCCATAGGTTTTCTATGGAATTCAGGTCTGGAGAAAGTGCAGGCCGCTCCATTTGAGGTCCCTCAGTCTCCAGCAGCTGTTCCCGAATGATGCAACCTCGATGAGCTGGAGCATTGTCTTCCATGATGATGAAATTAGGCCAGTGTTCATGCAGAGGCCCTATGACTGGGTTAATGATGTTATTGTAGTAGTAGGGACTGCTTCTTTACCAGTCACAAAGTGTAGGGCAGTTCTGTATTGACTAGACACACCGGTCCACACTAACCACCACCACCAAAGGCTCGTCTGGTGAGAACAGTGGCTGATGCATACCGCTCTCCTTGACATCTGCAAAATCATTGGTGGCAATCATTTCTACTCCGTGTAAATCGACTTTTATCAGTGAACAGTACCGAGGCCCATAAGTCCCTCTTCCAGCGCAGACCCCTGTGCCTGGTGGTGTGCTCCGGTAGCCTTGCAGGGCGTCTAGCACGCTAGCACTCTGATGGAAATGGTTTCGAATGGTAACACTTTGGTGCCTCTCACCTCCCTTAAATGTGACCAATAGCACTAAATAGAGGACTAGTAGTTAATCAAATTTATTAAAGGTTAAGCTTTTAGATTAAGTGTCACAAAACACCTAAACAAAGTGCTTGTTAGTACTCCAATATGCCCAAAACTATGTGCTAAAATGGGAATGGTTATACACCATTCACACCTCATCCACTGTGGACAATAAATGGTGGAGTAAAGATGACAAAATACAATGACTTCGCTCCTACCTCACCGACCGTAAGGGGGACTACAATGATTATTTAAAACAATACAGTACAGTACACTCCCACCAGTCAACAATATCTATGATAGATTGGCAATATCAATGTCACATCCAGCAATCCTGTAAATCATTCAGCTATGCTCCAAGTATGATATTTATCTGCACAATCCATCATATTTTAGGTCACCAAGAATAAAGACCAATGGCTCGTATTGAAAATAATATTACCAGACTACCATGGTAGCCCTCAGTAAATAGGTGACATAAAACATATTTGGTAAAAAAAATTAATAAATCACAGTGGTGGTTATTATATATAGAATGGTCTCACCCATCTGTAGATCTTCCGTCTCATGAGGTCACCAGCTTGTTGTGTCCAGGCTCCATGCATATCCAAAACTGGGTCCCTCAGCACTTTGCTTATTTCTGAGCCCTATGACACCCCAACTCCTGCCCTTACAAGGGCAGGCCACAGCTGGCCCTTAACTGGTTATACCCTCCTTGATCACATAGACTCTCCAATGCGTTTCGTCCGTTAGGACTCCTTAGGGGAATTTTGTATATAGAATACAGGGCATGAATGCAGGTACTCCAGCCTGCTCAGACACCAACCAGTTCAACAAGGGCATTGTTCACAATGAAGCTGTCATCAGTGTGGGATGTGGCCAAAGTACATCCACTTCTCTGCCTTTCTGTGACTCTTACAGGCTCTCTGTTGCAACCAGTTGATTACATTCTAAGCTCAATGGCCACTTCCATCTGAACATCCTGCTTGAAGCCTTGCAATGGCGCTGCTGGTCAATTGATAGCGGTCGTCTTGGGCTCATGTTATCAAAATCTGAACAGCACGATGTGGAGGGACTTGTTTAATACCAATTCTAATTGAGCCCCAAAATTTATTGGGCGATTCATGGATCATTTTCCCCATTAAGCTCCCTGTTAGAGAACAGCAAGTTGGGCAAAAAGTACTGAAACACGAAACAGTTGGACATGTGCACTCAAAGGTCACCTTAAGTTCACCTGAAAAGCTTAGAGGGCATTTTAGGATCATCCTGAAATTTTACTCGAAACATTAATGTTCACAAACGCTCTCCATCCAACCTCACTCCACTCGAGCTATTTGCAAAGGAAGAATGGGCAAGAATTTCAGTCTCTCGATGTGCAAAACTGATAGACACATACCCCAAGCGACTTGCAGTTGTAATCGCAGCAAAAGGTGGCACTACAAAGTATTAACTTAAAGTGGACGAATAATATTGCACGCCCCACTTTTCAGTTTATTTTTTAAAAAAGTTTAAAATAAGCAATAAATTTCGTTCAACTTCACAATTATGTGCCACTTGTTATCGATTCTTCACAAAAAAAAAAAATCATTTTTTTATCTTTATGTTTGAAGCCTGAAATGTGGGAAAAGGTTGAAAAATTCAAAGGGGCCGAATACTTTCGCAAGTCACTGTATATTATATATACACATATACACATATACATAGACACACACAAGCTAACCATATGCTACAGTTTGCAAGAGATAGATGTCCACACTTGTATAGAATTTTTACGTACTAATTTCATATGGACATATGGGCACTTTAATGTGAGGTCTCTTCAACTGCTTCAGAATCCCAGCTACAGTGGAAATTGCCATCTGCAATGAAAAAAAAAATCATCATAAACATGTTCTTTGAAAATGTACTAATCAATGAATAAAATTGTAAAGAACTAGCTGTGCATCTGATTTTCTGATTTAGGATTTCCCAATGAGAATGTCAGACAGTTGTCACTATAGGAGGATAGGAGGTGTACAATGGTATCCATCACCCATAAAGCTTCACATGTAAAAATATACATATACCATTATATATTTATTATAATACAGTGTAATATATCTATATATATATAATTGCCTTATTCTGTCTGTCTGTCTTGCTCCAAAATTGTGTCCTTACGGTGACACAAAGCTGATTGGCCGCTGGGCTCGCCACGGCCCTGCCCCCCCGCACGGATTGGCCGCTCGCCCAGGCTCCGCCCACACACGGATTGGCCGGCCGCTCGCCCAGGCTCCGCCCCCCACACGGATTGGCCTCTCGCCCCGGCACCCTGCACACATTGGCAACTCGGCCCCGCCCCCCTCACGCAATGCACG
>NC_134355.1:100531882-100589382 GCF_048569485.1 Anomaloglossus baeobatrachus | reverse complement strand
GATAGACAAATATAATGACACCCATGCAATAATGCAAGAACGGAAAAGAAATTCAGATACTTACAGGTTTCTCTGAGTGACACAATCGAGCAAGGTGTCCACTAAACGTTCGTAATTCCTGTAACAATCATCAAGTGGTGACATATTAGTGCCGTAGTACAAAACCAACAAAGTATGTAAACAGCGTCATACATGGCAATGTACGAGTAGTTGTTTCACATGGATAATTGATACGGATTCTGAAGTGGAACGGCACCAAAAGCTTCTTCATACACTCTTTGAATATGCTTCCTGATGATTTAAAATGGGAAGTCCATGTTGAACTGCATAAAGCAAGCTTTTTTTCTGACCAAGTATGAAAACCTCGAAAACATAGCCTACCAAATGTCTGGTCAGAAGCCGGACTCACCTTACAGACTCTGCGTTCTTCTCCTCTTGCCTCGTCAGGGCTAGAGCTAGCTGGTCAGCGTGCGGCATCTCCGCATTGTTAGAGGGCTTCTGTGACAGCTGCAGCAGAATAGCAACCTGTATGCAAGCCTCTGGGACCTGCAAATAAAAAACACACACATATAGCAGATGACAAAGTAATCAAAGTAATCAGACTTTTATAGCCCAAATATACAATTGATGCACACCTTGTACAAGTAGGAGGAAAAATAAGTGTATATGTAGATCTTCAGGTGGTTGTTTTTTTTTTTGGGGGGGGTAAACTGCACCATTTAGACTGGGGTCATTCTAGAGCAGAGTTCCCCAACTCCAGTCCTCAAGGGCCGCCAACAGTGCATGTTTTCAGGATTTCCGTAGCATTGCATGGGTGTTGGAATCATCAACTGTTTAGGTGATTAAATTATCACATGTGCAATACTAAGGAAATCCTGAAAACATGCACTGTTGGCGGCCCTTGAGGACTGGAATTGGGGACCCATGTTCTAGAGGGAGGAGAAAAGTGGTCCAAAAATTTGGCTCTTCATTGGAACTTGATGGTTTGCATGCTTTAGCATTTCAGAGTGCAGCTGTCTTATTATATGTCATGTTCAGTTATGCACCTGTTCACACTGCATTTTGGGAGTGCCGTCCATCTTTTTGTGTAGATTATGGGGTCATGCCTTATGACTGTGCACCCCTCACCCATTAGCCACAGGTGATTTTATTCTCTATAGCAGGTTTCTAACCGCCCATACATATGGAAGTTTTTAATCCCAGAGAGAGGTTTCAGTTCAGTGTAGGTACCAAGTAAATGAGATATGCCTTGACGTGGCTACTGGGCAGATATAGAAATGGCCATTTTTGTATGCTAAATATCTCAATTATTTCTTATATTTCCTTAAGCAGTAATGCATGTCTATATTCTTACGTTCATGTTGTGCATGCTTTAACAATTCAGAGTGCAATTGTCTTTCTTAAATCGCAACTTGTTAGGACAATTTTACTGCTGCAATGAAGGATTGTATAGATCAGGTACAAAAAAAATAAATATTTTGTTGTTTTTATTGTAAAGTATTTTTGTTGTGGCTGCTGTAATGTGTGGTGCTGCTTCTGATCACAAACATCAAATTCAACCAAATGTAAATGTAAAATGTAAATTTAAACAAACACTCCTAATTCCTGTGTAGCCCAGCTACTACTCACCGAAAAATCCAAACCTATCGTTTCATACTGCCGATGGACCTTCTCAGCCAAATCATCAAAAAGGCGAACTATGGACGGCTTCTCCAGAGACATTGCTTTGCTGAGACCTGATGAAACTATTGCCGGCCATGTCTGTACAATGCATTCCCAGTCATGAAGGTTTGCTAGGCAGACTGCACCATGGTTTCCAAGCAGACAATACAAGGCACCCTGAGGACAAGAACTCAAGTAAGTATCAGCACTGATCAGCTTAACACCTGGAGCAGATTGCTGCTGTCAACCATTTAAATGCTGCTGTCAATCACTGGAAACAGCATTAAAATGGCTTGCGTTTAAGCACCAAAGATGCAACAGTGGGGAGCAGATGGGTTACCATGACAGCTTTAGACCATGCTGAAGGCTTCCATAGATGTAGACTTAGTAATCATATGAAGCTCAGCCAGACGTTTAACCCCTTAGGCGAGTTTTACACATCCGGCCTTTCGTCGGTTTGCCGGATTCGGCGCACTCCAGTACAGTGTATACAGTACAATGGCAGCGCGACAAGCTCCGGTCACATGCTGTCATGTGACCGGAGCACGTGATCCGGAAGTTCCCGCTCTAACATTGTACTGTATCACACTGTACTGGAGTCCGGATAGCCGGATGTGTGAAACTAGCCTTAGAGACCACCTATACTACTTAAAACTGACCTGAACTCCAAGTGAATAGCTTCGCCCGATTGGTGAAAATGCAGCAGCTGTTGGCTGTACACCATAGCTGACTCCCTGCTGCATCTGTCACGATCAGTGTTTAGCACCAACCATGCCTGTTTAACTCATTAGATGCTGTAGTCAATAGTAACTACCGCGTTTAGATTGTTAACCAAACATGGGGGCTCCTCTAACCTAATCAGCATCTTGAGATCATGATTTTGTGGTCCTGATGTTTGCAATGGCAATTCATGGCCAAATAGCCTTAGGGTCTGTCCGCACGTTGCGTTTTACTCTTGCGTTTTGGTCGCGTTTTAAACTGCACGGTGTCAATGACAAAATGCATGCTTCCCCAGCAAAGTCTATGAGAAAACAAAATTACCATCCGCATGTTGCTTTTCTTTAGGCAGCGTTTTGCTTGACAAATATATGTCAAAATCTTTGCCAAAAAAAGCAGCATGTCACTACTTCATTGCGTTTTGAACATTTTCCACCCATTGACTTCTCAATCTCAAAACGCACTGTTCAAAACACAATGAAAACGTAAGGAAAACGCATCACTACGAATGCGTTTTGACCGCGTTCTTTTGTGAAACGCAGTGTTTATTTTCCAAGTGTGTGTAGTTTAGTTGTGAAGCCAGAACGCGGTGTGCGGACATACCCTTAGAGCCTGCCAAAATTAACATTTTTCTTTCCCGTCATCAAACTTTGCATTATATCCTGTAAAGCAACGGAAGGGTAAATAAACCTCTTGAAACAGTTTAGAATATGTTGAGGGGTGTTGTTTATAAAATAACACTTTGGGGGAGGGGGGGTCCAATATATAGGTCCCCCCAAGTCACTTCAAAACTGAATAGGTAACCAAAAAAAAAAAAATGTTTTGTAAATTCCCTTGATAAACTGAACCGTTATGGGGAAAATTTGGAAGTTTCTAACATCATAACCATTTTACATATGACACTTATGTACACCAGACATGAAGTAAATGCTATTTATTAACTTTTTGTGGTGTGACCCATCTGGATCTAAGGGATAACCATTCAAAAAGTTATAAAATTGCACATTTTTCAAGAATTTTCATCAAATTTCTGATATGTTTTGCATTATTGACCTAAATTTACCAGTATCTTTAAAAAAAAAAAAAAAAAAAGATCACGGAAAAAAAAAAACAAAACAAAAAAACAGACAATCTCAAAATTACTGGGATATGCAGAAAAATTCTAGAAGTATTGCCACAAAGTGATTGTCAGATTTGAAAAATTTGGCCTGGTCATGAAGAGCTTAAAGGGGTTGTCCACTACTTTGACATTGCTGGCCTATCCTTAGCATAGGTCATCACGGTCTGATCGCACCCCCGCCGAAAGATCGCACCCCCCGCCGATAAGCTGTTCACTGTCCCGGCGGCAGCAGGAAATGCTCAGTTCTGGCACTGCTCCATCTTCTGATAGTGGCCGCCTCCCATTCTAATCAACAGGAGGCGGATGTGCAATACCCGGCACCAAGAGCAGCTGATCGGCGGGGGGTGCCAGGCGTCAGAACCCGGCCGATTAGACATGGATGACCTATCCTAGGGATAGGCCATTAATGTCAAAGTAGTGGACAACCTCTTTAAATTTCATTATATGCTGCAATAAATATCACTGTAGTATAACCGATCACAAGTTAAAGTTCCCTAAAGTTGTGAACCTTGATTTAAATTGTATCTTGATGATGCCATGATCTGTTATGACTATATTGTGCCTAATGAAATTTGTTTGATAAAAAAAAACCTCTAAAAAGTGACAAATGTAAAAAGTTATAAAAAAAAAAAAAAAAAAAATGGATAAATATGAAAAGGATGAAAAAAGAAGGGAATTTTGTTTACGTACCGTAAATTCCTTTTCTTCTAGCTCCTATTGGGAGACCCAGACAATTGGGTGTATAGCTTCTGCCTCCGGAGGCCACACAAAGTATTACACTTTAAAAGTGTAACCCCTCCCCTCTGCCTATACACCCTCCCGTGCATCACGGGCTCCTCAGTTTTGGTGCAAAAGCAGGAAGGAGGAAACTTATAAATTGGTCTAAGGTAAATTCAATCCGAAGGATGTTCGGAGAACTGAAAACCATGAACCAAAAGAACAATTCAACATGAACAACATGTGTACACAAAAGAACAAACAGCCCGAAGGGAACAGGGGCGGGTGCTGGGTCTCCCAATAGGAGCTAGAAGAAAAGGAATTTACGGTAAGTAAACAAAATTCCCTTCTTTGTCGCTCCATTGGGAGACCCAGACAATTGGGACGTCCAAAAGCAGTCCCTGGGTGGGTAAAAGAATACCTCGATAAAAAGAGCCGAAACGACCCCCTCTTACAGGTGGGCAACCGCCGCCTGAAGGACTCGCCTACCTAGACTGGCGTCTGCCGAAGCATAGGTATGCACTTGATAGTGTTTCGTGAAAGTGTGCAGACTAGACCACGTAGCTGCCTGACACACCTGCTGAGCCGTAGCCCGGTGCCGCAATGCCCAGGATGCACCCACGGCTCTGGTAGAATGGGCTTTCAGCCCCGAAGGAAGCGGAAGCCCAGAAGAACGGTAGGCTTCAAGAATCGGTTCCTTGATCCACCGAGCCAAGGTTGACTTGGAAGCCTGCGAACCCTTACGCTGGCCAGCGACAAGGACAAAGAGCGCATCTGAACGACGCAGGGGCGCCGTGCGAGACACGTAGAACCGGAGTGCTCTCACTAGATCTAATGAGTGCAAATCCTTTTCACATTGGTGAATTGGATTAGGGCAAAATGAAGGTAAGGAGATATCCTGATTGAGATGAAAAGGAGATACCACCTTAGGGAGAAATTCCGGAACAGGACACAGAACCACCTTATCCTGGTGAAAAACCAGGAAGGGGGCTTTGCATGACAAAGCTGCCAGCTCCGACACTCTACGGAGTGATGTAACTGCCACTAGAAATGCCACCTTCTGCGAAAGACGTGATAAAGAGACATCCCGCAGCGGCTCGAAAGGTGGTTTCTGAAGAGCCGTTAGCACCCTGTTAAGATCCCAGGGTTCCAGCGGACGCTTGTAAGGTGGGACTATGTGGCAAACTCCCTGCAGGAACGTGCGGACCTGCGGAAGCCTGGCCAGACGCTTTTGAAAAAATACGGATAGCGCCGATACTTGTCCCTTGAGAGAACCGAGTGACAAACCCTTGTCCATTCCGGATTGAAGGAATGAAAGAAAAGTGTGTAAGGCAAAAGGCCAGGGAGTAAAACCATTATCAGAACACCAGGATAAGAAGATCCTCCAAGACCTGTAATAGATCTTGGCGGACGTTGGTTTCCTGGCATGTCTCATGGTGGCAATGATATCCTGAGATAACCCTGAAGACGCTAGGAGCCAGGACTCAATGGCCACACAGTCAGGTTGAGGGCCACAGAATTCAGATGGAAAAACGGCCCTTGTGACAGCAAGTCTGGGCGGTCTGGAAGCGCCCACGGTTGACCCACCGTGAGATGCCACAGATCCGGGTACCACGACCGCCTCGGCCAATCTGGAGCGATGAGAATGGCGCGACGGCAGTCGGACCTGATCTTGCGCAACACTCTGGGCAGCATCGCCAGAGGAGGAAATACATAAGGCAGTCGAAACTGTGACCAATCCTGAACTAATGCGTCCGCCGCCAGAGCTCTGTGATCTTGAGACCGGGCCATGAATGCCGGGACTTTGTGGTTGTGCCGTGACGCCATAAGATCGACGTCCGGCGTTCCCCAGCGGCGACAGATCTCTCGAAACACGTCTGGGTGAAGAGACCATTCCCCCGCGTCCATGCCCTGACGACTGAGAAAATCTGCTTCCCAGTTTTCTACGCCCGGGATGTGAACTGCGGAGATGGTGGAGGCTGTGGCTTCCACCCACTGCAGAATCCGTCGGACTTCCTGGAAGGCTTGACGACTGCGAGTGCCGCCTTGGTGGTTGATGTATGCGACGGCAGTGGCGTTGTCCGACTGGATACGGATCTGCCTGCCCTCCAGCCACCGATGAAAGGCCAATAGGGCTAGATAGAATGCCCTTATCTGCAGAATATTGATCTGAAGGGATGACTCTACCGGAGTCCAGGTTCCCTGAGCCCTGTGGTGGAGGAAAACCGCTCCCCACCCTGACAGGCTCGCATCCGTGGTGACCACAGCCCAGGTTGGGGGTAGGAAGGATTTTCCTTGCGATAGAGAATTGGGAAGGAGACACCACTGAAGAGACGTCTTGGTTGCAAGGGAAAGCGAGACGTTCCTGTCGAGGGAAGTCGACCTCCTGTCCCATTTGCGGAGAATGTCCCACTGGAGTGGCCGCAGATGGAATTGCGCGAAGGGCACTGCCTCCATCGCTGCCACCATCTTCCCCAGGAAGTGCATGAGGCGCCTTAAGGGGTGTGACTGACCCCGAAGAAGTGATTGCACCCCTGCCTGCAGAGAAACAAAGCATAAAACTGAGGAGCCCGTGATGCACGGGAGGGTGTTTAGGCAGAGGGGAGGGGTTACACTTTTAAAGTGTAATACTTTGTGTGGCCTCCGGAGGCAGAAGCTATACACCCAATTGTCTGGGTCTCCCAATGGAGCGACAAAGAAAACCCCCATTATGTATAATATCCTTATCTTGTCAAAGAAAAAAAAAAATGCAGGGTTTTTTGGAGTCGAATTTCCTTAAAGAATGCAATTTGAATCAGCATGTCATATGCACCCCTAAACAGTATTGATAGAAAGTAAAACGCAGCACATAAACCTAAAAAGCATTCTTATTACAATAATCTTATTCCAGAATATCCTAATGTTGGGACTCCAGTGTGTTTCATGTCCAGACAACGATTTATACAGAAATCCAAGGGCTGGTCATATGGTGCATGGACATAATGGGTTCACCTACAGGGGAGACACCCCCATCTTCATCTATATTCAAATAGTATAGTAGTTCTCTTGTTGTAAGGATACTGGAATTCCTCATTTTTGCAACTACATCTGGGAGACCCATTAACACTTTACCGTTTTCTTAAAATATTATGTTAATTCTCTGTAATAAAAAAAAGAAGGTAAACCCTTACTTACTTTGAATTGTTGCTGAGTCACATCTTGTCTGTCCGGACGCAGGTATTCAAGTACGAGAGGTATGATATCACGGCAGCAGAAATTATAGGTTCCCAGAGCTGTGAAAAATGCTTGTTGAGCTTTACTTCTGACCTGTGTAACAGATGAAGTCATATCCGTGATTATTCAATCAATGCAAATCATGACCCGACAACTCTGTATTTCAATATATCAAATGCTTTTATTGAACAGTGCACTTAAGGTACCGTCACACATAACGAGATCGCTAGCGAGATCGCAGCTGAGTCACGGTTTCTGTGATGCAGTAGCGATCCCGTTAGCGATCTTGTTATGTGAGACACCTACCAGCGATCAGGCCCCTGCTGTGAGATCTTTAGTCGTTGCAGAATGGTCCAGGCCATTTTCTTCAAAGGCGATGTCCTGCTGGGCAGGACACATCGCTGTGTTTGACACTGTGTGACAGGGTCACAGTGACTGCTCAGATCGTTATACAGGTCGCTACTGCGACCTGTATTGTTCCTGCATCGCTGGTAAGGTCTGACTGTGTGACATCTCACCTGCAACCTCCCAGCGACTTACCTGCGATCCCTATCAGGTCGCATCGTTTTCGGGATCGCTGGTAAGTCCTTGTGTGTGACTGGACCTTTACTATGGGCAAAATTACCTTATCTCACCACATGTGGTCATGGCTTCATGTACATGAGATTCAATGGATAAGAAAAAAATGACCTCCTGCTAAAGGCTTTTCCCAAAGTACATATGCAGACATGGGCCATTTCAGCATGTGAAGATTTGATGAGATGTGTTGGACCAAGGCACTATAAGGAGTATTTGGGGTAATCACCATAAAATCTTTCTCGGAGCGTTTATTTAATGACACAGGAAACCATGGGTGTATGCTACTGCACTAGGAGACTAAACACTAGGCAACAAAAAAAGTTGGCTCATCCGAAGTAGGCCAGAGCAATGGCTATCAGTTAGTGTGAAAGCAATAGGAGACCCAACCTGAAATAAAAACCCAGACTGACCCAAAAGCAGCAATTAAAAAGGGTGGGCACTGTTCCCCCCCCTAATGAAGGCTCCGAGAAAGATTTTATGGCGAGTACCGAAAATCTTCTTTTCTCTAACACTTCATTGGGGATAGAGGAAACCATGGATGTCCCAAAGCAGTCCCAAATGGTAGGAAAAGAAAAGGACAAGAAAAATGGAAGACCAGAAGAGAGATTCTCTGAAAGAAACTTGTTATTGTAAAATGCAAAATCGCTTCTGCCTAGGCCCAAACCGCCAAGTGAAAAGGTAAGTAAAGTGTGTCCTCAGTAGAACCTGGAAAAGGTAATTGCAAATAACTGGGAAGCAGTTTAGAGAGAGCTGCCAAATAGAGGTCAGACGACGATGGTAAAGGAGGTCTCAGACACAGAATAGAGAATAGATCCAATATGCTAGTAAGGGCGCTCTATCCCTTGGCCAATATGCATCCAGAATAGTAGAGCAAAAAAGACCAGAAGACCATTATGATAACGCTCTGGAACACAAACAAGGAATTTGAGCCTCTAAGGAGGCTGTTCTAGATAGATAAGAGGTGCTGAGACACAATTTGACAGCGTACAATATACAGTGGTGAAAAAAAGTACTTAGTCAGCCACCAATTGTGCAAGTTCTCCCACATAAAAAGATGAGAGAGGCCTGTAATTGACATCATAGGTAGACCACAACCACAAGAGACAAAATGAGAAAACACATCCAGAAAGTCACTTTGACTGATTTGGCAAGATGTTTTTTGCAAATTATGGTGGAAAATAAGTATTAGGTCAATAACAAAAGTTCATCTCAATATTTTGTTATATATCCTTTGTTGGCAATAACAGAGGTCAAACGTTTTCTGTAAGTCTTCATAAGTAATCACACTGTTGGTGGTATGTTGTCACACTCCTCCATGCATATCTCCTCTAGAGCCGTGATGTTTTGGGCTTGTCGCTGGGCAACATGGACTTTCAACTCCCTCTAAAAGGTTTTTGAAGGGGTTGAGATCTGGAGACTGGCTAGGCCACTCCAGAACCTTCATATGCTTCTTACAAAGCCACTCCTTTGTTGCCCTGGCGGTATGCTTGGGATCATTATGCTGAAAGACCCAGCCACATTTCAGCTTCAATGCCCTTGCTGATGGAAGGAGGTTTGCACTCAAAATCTCACGATACATGGCCATACATTCATTCTTTCATGTACACGGACGGATTAGTCGTCCTGGTCTCTTTGCAGAGAAACAGCCCCATAGCATGATGTTGTCACTCCCATGCTTCACAGTAGGTATGGTGTTCTTTGGATGCAACTCATCATTCTGTCTCCTCCAAACACAACAGTTGTGTTTCTACGAAACAATTCTACTTTGGTTTCATCAGACCATGTGACATTCTCCCAATACTCTTCTGGATAATCCAAATGCTCTCTAGCACACTTCAGACGGGCCCGGATATGTACTGGCTTAAGCAGGGGAACATGTCTGGCAGTGCAGGTTCTGAGTCCCTGGCGGCGTAGTGCATTACTGATGGTAGCCTTTGTTACAATGGTCCCAGCTCTATGCAGGTCATTCACTAGGTCCCACCATGTGGTTCTGGGATTTTTGCTCACCGTTCTTGTGATCATTTCGACCCCACGGGGTGAGATCTTGCATGAAGCCCCAGATCAAGGGATATTATCAGTGGTCTTGTATGTCTTCCATTTTCTTATTATTGCTCCCACAGTTGATTTCATCACACCAGGCCGCTTGCCGATTGCAGATTCAGTCTTCCCAGCCTGGTGCAGGGCTACAATTTTGCTTCAGGTGTTTTTCAACAGCTATTTGGTCTTCACCATAGTGGAGTTTGGAGTGTGACTGTTTGAGGTTGTGGACAGGTGTCTTTTATACTGATAAGTTCAAACAGTAGCCATTACTAAAGTGAGTGGAGGACAGAGGAGGCTCTTGAAGAAGTTACAGGTCTGTGAGAACTAGAAATCTTGCAGGTTTTTAGAAGACTAAATACTTATTTTCCAACCATTAGCTTGCAAAAAAAAAAAAAAGAAAAAATATCTTGCCAATTCAGACAAGGTGATTTTCTGGATTGGTTTTCTCATTTTGTCTCTCATAGTTGTGGTCTAACTATGATAATTACAGGCCTCTCTCATCTTTTCAAGTGGGAGAACTTGCACAATTGGTGGCTGACTAAATACTTTTTTTCCCCCTACTGTATCTGAAAGGGAACCAGTGACCATATTTTTCACTATTAAACTAAAAGTGTCACCTTCTGCAGCTCCTGGGCTGCATTCTATGAAAGTGCACCTTCTTCCCTGACTCCCCTTGCAGACCCCAAAAATAACTTTATAAAACATGACCGTTACGTATGCCAATTACCTGTGGGGCTCAGATGGGCGTGCTCATTTTCTGCTCCTGTCCCCCCTCCTGCCGCTGTTCGCCATCTTCCTTTCTTGATTGACGTGATGACGCCTCAGTCATCAGCCTCGTTACATTTTCAAATCTCGCGCCTGTGCAGTTATGTCCGCTCGCACAGGCGCAGTTCGCTCTGCCATATCGCGGGCAGTGCAGAAAACATAGCTGCCCTCGCATGCGCCGGTGAGCTAAATGCGTAGGCGCGAGATTATGGTTGGCGCTGTGCATGACCTCACCAGCATCATCCTCATGTCATGCACATTTCATGTGTCCCCAATAAAGCGATAAACACTTGTATCTATGGATGGATATGATCTATAGAACCCAGGTAATACAGCCTACACGATGTTATATTGTGCACTTGGGGGGCCAATACATCAAAGATTTTACATCATAAAACCAGAAAAAAACGCTTTAGAAACTTGGAAAACTTTGGAAATTTTGGTGTTTTCACGCCAGTCCCGACCCAACTGACAATGTGGTTGCAGCATAGTCTGGACAAAGGCATGGCAATGCCCACCTGTCTAATTCATGACCAAATCAGGTGGACCTTAGATCAAAATAAGATTTCTAGAGCGGTGCACACCACTTGTAAGATGCGCCCAATTCATCAAATGATGCACACCTCCTACTCAGTCAGGTGCCTTTTACACCAAACCCCTTTATTAAGACTGGAACATATAAACCCGGTCTTAAGGAATCAGAGTCTTGGTGTTACTTTCCTACATTGGACTGTGCAGCTTTCAGATGTGATTAGGAAACGGACATTTACTTCTGAATGCATGCATGTATAGCACTGACACACATGTATCTCACTGTGTAGCCAGTTTTCTCACATGGTAGTACTTCTGAGTACAGTACACATCTATTATGATGTATATTGCAATCAGGTCTTCTTTTGAGTTGCTTTTCCTACAGTAGGATGAATTTTTAACTTTATTTGGTAGTTTTTCAATTAAAGAGTAGTTTTAACCTCTTCATGACCTTGCCTTTTCCCTCATTTTCTTCAGGAGACAACTATTTATTTTCTTACCCTTACGCCATTTACCTATCAAATTAAATTTATTTTATATTTTGATAGATCAGACGTTTCTGAATGCAGCAATACCAAATGTGGGTTTTAAAAAAAGAAGGGAATTTTGTTTACTTACCGTAAATTCCTTTTCTTCTAGCTCCAATTGGGAGACCCAGACAATTGGGTGTATAGCTACTGCCTCCGGAGGCCACACAAAGCATTACACTTAAAAGTGTAAGGCCCCTCCCCTTCTGCCTATACACCCCCCGTGGGATCACGGTTCCTCAGTTTTAGTGCCAAAGCAAGAAGGAGGAAAGCCAATAACTGGTTTAAGAACAAATTCAATCCGAAGGAACATCGGAGAACCGAAACCATTCAACATGAACAACATGTGTACCCGAAAAAACAAAAATCCCTAAGCAAACAGGGCGGGTGCTGGGTCTCCCAATTGGAGCTAGAAGAAGAAGGGAATTTTGTTACTTACCGTAAATTCCTTTTCTTCTAGCTCTTATTGGGAGACCCAGACGATTGGGGGTATAGCTACTGCCCTCCGGAGGCCACACAAAGCACTACACTAAAAAGTGCAAGGCCCCTCCCCTTCTGGCTATACCCCCCCGTGGTATCACGGGTTCTCCAGTTTTAGTGCCAAAGCAAGAAGGAGGAAGCCAATAACTGGTTTAACCAAATTAACTCCGAGTAACGTCGGAGAACTGAAAAACCGTTCAACATGAACAACATGTGTACCCGCAAACAACAAAAGAATCCCGAAGGACAACAGGGCGGGTGCTGGGTCTCCCAATAAGAGCTAGAAGAAAAGGAATTTACGGTAAGTAACAAAATTCCCTTCTTCTTCAGCGCTCTATTGGGAGACCCAGACGATTGGGACGTCCAAAAGCTGTCCCTGGGTGGGTAAAGAAATACCTCATGTTAGAGCTGCAAAACAGCCCTCCCCTACGGGGATGTCACTGCCGCCTGCAGGACTCTTCTACCTAAGCTGGCATCCGCCGAAGCATAGGTATGCACCTGATAATGTTTGGTGAAAGTGTGCAGACTCGACCAGGTAGCTGCCTGGCACACCTGTTGAGCCGAAGCCTGGTGTCGCAAAGCCCAGGACGCACCCACGGCTCTGGTTGAGTGGGCTTTCAGCCCTGAAGGAATCGGAAGCCCAGCAGAACGGTAGGCTTCCAGAATTGGTTCTTTGATCCATCGAGCCAGGGTGGCTTTAGAAGCCTGCAACCCCTTGCGCTGGCCAGCGACAAGGACAAAAAGTGCATCTGAACGGCGGATGGGCGCCGTGCGAGAAATGTAGATTCTGAGTGCTCTCACCAGATCTAGCAAACGTAATTCTTTTTCATACCGGTGAACCGGATGAGGACAAAAGGAAGGCAAGGATATATCCTGATTAAGATGAAACGAGGATACTACCTTAGGGAGAAACTCTGGAATGGGGCGCAGCACTACCTTGTCCTGGTGGAACACCAGGAAGGGAGCCTTGGATGACAGAGCTGCCAGCTCAGATACTCGCCGAAGCGATGTGATCGCAACAAGAAACGCCACTTTCTGTGACAGGCGAGAAAAGGAAACGTCCTTTAGAGGCTCGAAGGGCGGCTTTTGCAGAGCAACAAGTACTCTGTTCAGATCCCATGGATCTAACGGCCGCTTGTACGGGGGCACAATATGACAGACCCCCTGTAGGAACGTGCGCACCTTAGGAAGACGTGCTAGACGCTTCTGAAAAAACACAGATAGTGCCGAGACTTGCCCTTTAAGGGAGCTGAGCGACAAGCCCTTTTCCAACCCCGATTGCAGGAAGGAAAGAAAGGTGGGCAATGCAAATGGCCAAGGGGATACTCTCTGTGCAGAGCACCAAGATAAGAAAATCTTCCACGTTCTGTGGTAGATCTTAGCAGACGTTGACTTCCTAGCTTGTCTCATTGTGGCTACGACTCCTTGAGATAATCCTGCAGACGCTAGGATCCAGGACTCAATGGCCACACAGTCAGGTTCAGGGCCGCAGAATTCTGATGGAAAAACGGCCCTTGGGACAGTAAGTCTGGTCGGTCTGGCAGTGACCACGGTCGACCGACCGTGAGATGCCACAGATCCGGATACCACGATCTCCTCGGCCAGTCTGGGGCGACGAGTATGACGCGGCTGCAATCGGATCTGATCTTGCGTAACACTCTGGGCAAGAGTGCCAGAGGTGGGAAGACGTATGGGAGCCGGAACTGCGACCAATCTTGAACCAATGCGTCTGCCGCCAGAGCTCTTTGATCGCGCGACCTCGCCATGAATGCCGGGACCTTGTTGTTGTGCCGGGACGCCATTAGGTCGACGTCCGGCACTCCCCATCGGCGACAGATTTCCTGAAACACGTCCGGGTGAAGGGACCATTCCCCTGCGTCCATGCCCTGGCGACTGAGGAAGTCTGCTTCCCAGTTTTCTACGCCGGGGATGTGAACTGCGGATATGGTGGAGGCCATGGCTTCCACCCACATCAGAATCCGCCGGACTTCCTGGAAGGCTTGCCGACTGCGTGTCCCCCCTTGGTGGTTGATGTATGCCACCGCTGTGGAGTTGTCCGACTGAATTCGGATCTGCCTTCCTTCCAGCCACTGCTGGAAGGCTAGTAGGGCAAGATACACTGCTCTGATTTCCAGAACATTGATCTGAAGGGTGGACTCCTGCGGAGTCCACGTCCCCTGAGCCCTGTGGTGGAGAAACACTGCTCCCCACCCTGACAGACTCGCATCTGTCGTGACCACTGCCCAGGATGGGGGCAGGAAGGATCTTCCCTGAGACAATGAGGTGGGAAGGAGCCACCATCGTAGAGAGTCCTTGGCCGTCTGGGAAAGAGAGACTTTCCTGTCCAGGGACGTTGACTTCCCGTCCCATTGGCGGAGAATGTCCCATTGAAGTGGACGCAGATGAAACTGCGCAAAGGGAACTGCTTCCATGGCTGCCACCATCTTCCCGAGGAAGTGCATGAGGCGCCGTAAGGGGTGCGACTGGCCCTGAAGGAGGGATTGCACCCCTGTCTGTAGTGACCGCTGCTTGTTCAGCGGAAGCTTCACTCTCGCTGCTCGAGTATGGAACTCCATGCCAAGATACGTTAGTGACTGTGTCGGAGACAGATTCGACTTTGGAAAGTTGATGATCCATCCGAACGTCTGTAGAGTCTCCAGTGTAGCATGTAGACTGAGTTGGCATGCCTCTTGAGAGGGTGCCTTGACAAGTAGATCGTCTAGGTAAGGGATCACCGAGTGTCCCTGAGAGTGCAAGACCGCTACCACTGCCGCCATGACCTTGGTGAAGACCCGTGGGGCTGTCGCCAGACCGAATGGCAGAGCTACGAACTGAAGATGTTCGTTTCCTATCACAAAACGTAGAAAACGTTGATGTTCTGTAGCAATTGGCACGTGGAGATAAGCATCTTTGATGTCTATTGAGGCAAGGAAGTCTCCTTGAGACATTGAGGCCACGACAGAGCGGAGGGTTTCCATCCGGAACCGCCTGGCGTGCACATGTTTGTTGAGCAGCTTTAGATCCAGAACAGGACGGAACGAGCCGTCCTTTTTTGGAACCACAAAGAGATTGGAGTAAAACCCTCGCCCTTGTTCCTGAGGCGGTACAGGAACCACTACTCCTTCCGCTCTTAGGGAGTCCACCGCCTGCAGCAGGGCATCTGCTCGGTCTGGATGTGGGGAGGTTCTGAAGAACCGAGCTGGAGGACGAGAACTGAACTCGATTCTGTACCCGCGAGACAAAATGTCTGTCACCCACCGGTCTTTGACCTGTGACATCCAAATGTCGGAAAAGCGGGAGAGCCTGCCCCCGACCGGAGATGCGGAGGGGGGGAGCTGGAAGTCATGAGGTAGCCGCTTTGGAAGCGGTTCCTCCATTTGCTTTCTTGGGGCGCGCGTGAGCCCGCCAGGAATCTGAGCTTCTTTGCGTCCTCTGAGTCCCTTTGGACGAGGAGAATTGTGTCTTGCCCGAACCTCGAAAGGACTGAAACTTCTGCTGCCATCTTTTCTGCTGAGGTTTGCTTGATCTGGGCTGGGGTAAAGAAGAGTCTTTACCCTTGGACTGTTTAATGATGTCAGCCAATGGCTCGCCAAACAGTCTATCTCTAGATAAAGGCAGGCTGGTTAAACATTTTTTGGAACCAGCATCTGCTTTCCAGTCCTTTAACCACAAGGCTCTGCGCAAAACTACCGAATTGGCGGACGCCATTGAGGTGCGGCTGGTAGATTCTAGGACCGCATTGATAGCGTAAGACGCAAACGCGGACATCTGCGAGGTAAGGGACGCCACTTGCGGCACCGCTGGATGTAAGATAGCATCCACTTTTGCTAAACCAGCTGAAATAGCTTGGAGTGCCCATACGGCTGCGAATGCTGGAGCAAACGACGCGCCGATAGCTTCATAGACAGATTTTAACCAGAGGTCCATCTGTCTGTCATTGGCATCCTTAAGTGAAGCGCCATCCTCCACTGCAACTATGGATCTAGCTGCAAGTTTGGAAATCGGGGGGTCAACTTTTGGACACTGGGTCCAGCGCTTGACCACATCAGGGGGGAAAGGAAAACGTGTATCCTTAGAACGTTTAGAGAAACGCCTTTCTGGATGAGCGTCGTGTTTCTGGATTGACTCTCTGAAGTCAGAGTGATCCAACAAAACACTCAATTTACGCTTGGGATAGAGGAAACGAAACTTCTCCTGCTCTGCAGCTGCCTCCTCTGCTGAAGGAGCTGGGGGAGAAATATCTAACAGTCTATTGATGGCTGAGATAAGATCGTTTACCATGGCGTCCCCATCCGGGGTATCCAGATTGAGAGGGGTTCCAGGATAAGACTCCTGATCACTCTCTTCAGACGCATCACAGGGAGACTGATTGCGCTGAGACCCTGAGCAGTGTGATGACGTTGAGGGTCTTTCCCAGCGAGCTCGCTTAGGGTGGCTGGGGCTATCATCTGAGTCATAATACTCAGCCTGTGAAGCCGGGGACCCCCTTGCAGTCTGGATTAAATCCAACTGAGGGGGATTAGAGGACAGAGACCTCGCCGTGTCCATAGACTGAGCCCCAGTCATGGATTGCAAAGTTTCAAGGATTTTTGCCATAGTCACAGACATTCTATCAGTAAAAACTGCAAAGTCTGTCCCTGACACCGGGGTAGGACTTACAACCGTCTCAGCCTGGGTCACTACCTCACCGGACTCCGGCTGGCGAAGCAGCACCGGATCTGAGCATTGCACACAATGGGGGTCTTTGGAACCTGCTGGTAGAGCAGCCCCACATGCAGCACACGCAGTGTACACAGCCCTAGCCTTGGCAGCCTTGCGTTTTGTGGATGACATGTTGCTGCCTCCTCAGAGCGATCTGGGGTATCCAGCCAGGAAGCGACCTCACAGTGCAAGAAATAAATAAATATATATATCTGGTGACACAGTACACCAATACACACTGAGGCACTAGAGGGGCCAGCTGAAATGCCGCTTACCGCCCGCTTAAGAGCGGGTGTGTGTTCTCCAAAAGCCCCCTAGTCCAGGTCTCCCAGAGCCTTGCGTCCTTCCTCCAGCCAGACTGCATGTAATGGCTGCCGGCGTCCTGAGAGAGGAGGGGGGGCGGGCCCTGGGCGTTCCTGACTAAGAGCGGGAAGCCTGCTTCCCTCTGTGCCTAGTGAGAGGGCTGGAGCATGTAAATCAGGCTCCAGCCCTCGTCGCTGCTGTGAAACAGCGTCTCTCCCCTACCCTGAGTGACAGGGAGGGGGCGGGAACGAAGCGGCGCTAGGCCGCAAAAGCCGGGGACTGGATTTATAAACGCCGCCGCCGTAAAAGCGCGGTCGGCGTGTCCCCGGCGCACTACAAGTCACAGCAGCGCCGCCGGTCCAGTGGGGGTCGGCGCTGCGTTCCCACAACACAAAAGTCCCTCAGTAAACTGTAGGAACACCAACTCAATCGTTACGGTCCCCGGCGCACTACAACACCCAGCCAGCCCGGAGTGTGTCTGTGCCTGCCGGGGACACGGAGTACCTGTATGATGCAGGGCCTTGTCCCTGATTGTACTCCTGCTCCGTATCCATCAGGTGCTATGGGTCTGTGGATTGGAGCCCGGCGTCAGAGCTGAGAGGCCGGCAGGATCCCACTTCCACAGAGCCCTACAAGGGGATGTGGAAGGAAAACAGCATGTGGGGCTCCAGCCCCTGTACCAGCAATAGGTACCTCAACCTTACAACACCATCCACGGGTGAGAAGGGAGCATGCTGGGGGCCCTATATGGGCCCTCTTTTCTTCCATCCGAAATAGTCAGCAGCTACTGCTGACTAAAATCTGTGGAGCTATGCGTGGATGTCTGACCTCCTTCGCACAAAGCTTGAAAACTGGAGAACCCGTGATACCACGGGGGGGTATAGCCAGAAGGGGAGGGGCCTTGCACTTTTTAGTGTAGTGCTTTGTGTGGCCTCCGGAGGGCAGTAGCTATACCCCCAATCGTCTGGGTCTCCCAATAGAGCGCTGAAGAAAAGGAATTTACGGTAAGTAAACAAAATTCCCTTCTTCTTTGGCGCTCCATTGGGAGACCCAGACAATTGGGACGTCCAAAAGCAGTCCCTGGGTGGGTATAATAACCCCTCGTGATAGGACCGTAAAAACAGCCCTACCCTACAGGTGGGCAGTCGCCGCCTGAAGGACTTGTCTACCTAGGCTGGCGTCCGCCGAAGCGTAGGTATGCACTTGATAGTGTTTGGTAAAAGTGTGCAGACTCGACCATGTAGCCGCCTGGCACACCTGCTGAGCCGTAGCCTGGTGTCGTAATGCCCAGGACGCACCCACGGCTCTGGTAGAATGGGCCTTCAGCCCTGAGGGAACCGGAAGCCCAGCAGAACGGTAGGCTTCAAGAATTGGTTCCTTGATCCACCGAGCCAAGGTTGACTTGGAAGCCTGCGACCCTTTACGCTGGCCAGCGACAAGGACAAAGAGTGCATCCGAGCGGCGCAGGGGCGCCGTGCGGGAAATGTAGATCCTGAGCGCTCTCACGAGATCCAACAAATGCAAATCCTTTTCACATTGATGAACTGGACGAGGGCACAAGGAAGGCAAGGAGATATCCTGATTGAGATGAAACGGGGATACCACCTTAGGGAGAAACTCCGGAATAGGGCGCAAAACCACCTTGCCCTGGTGAATCACCAGGAAGGGAGATTTGCATGACAGCGCTGCTAGCTCGGACACTCGTCGAAGAGACGTGACCGCTACTAGAAAGGCCACTTTCTGTGAAAGGCGAGAAAGGGAAACATCCCTCATAGGCTCGAAAGGCGGCTTCTGGAGAGCAATTAGAACCCTGTTCAGATCCCAGGGCTCTAACGGCCGCTTGTAAGGAGGGACGATATGACAGACCCCTTGCAGGAACGTGCGTACCTGAGGAAGTCGTGCTAGGCGCTTCTGAAAAAATACCGATAGCGCTGAGACTTGCCCCTTGAGGGAGCTGAGCGCCAAACCTTTTTCCAACCCGGATTGCAGGAAGGAAAGAAAGGTAGGCAATCTAAATGGCCAGGGAGAGACTCCCTGAGCAGAGCACCAAGACAAGAATATTTTCCACGTCCTGTGGTATATCTTGGCGGAAGTAGGTTTTCTGGCCTGTCTCATGGTGGCAATGACCTCTTGAGACAATCCTGAACCCGCTAGGATCCAGGACTCAATGGCCACACAGTCAGGTTCAGGGCCGCAGAATTCTGATGGAAAAACGGCCCTTGAGACAGCAAGTCTGATCGGTCTGGTAATGCCCACGGTTGGCCTACCGCGAGGTGCCACAGATCCGGGTACCACGACCTCCTTGGCCAGTCTGGAGCGACGAGGATGGCGCGGCGGCAGTCGGACCTGATCTTGCGCAGCACTCTGGACAACAGAGCCAGAGGTGGAAACACATAAGGAAGCTGGAACTGCGACCAATCTTGAACTAAGGCGTCTGCCGCCAGAGCTCGGTGATCGTGAGACCGTGCCATGAAAACTGGGACCTTGTTGTTGTGCCGAGACGCCATTAGGTCGACGTCCGGCATCCCCCAGCGGCGACAGATCTCCTGAAACACGTCCGGGTGAAGAGACCATTCCCCTGCGTCCATACCCTGGCGACTGAGGAAGTCTGCTTCCCAGTTGTCCACGCCTGGGATGTGAACTGCGGATATGGTGGAAGCCGTGTCTTCCACCCACGTCAGAATCCGCCGGACTTCCTGGAAGGCTTGCCGACTGCGAGTTCCTCCTTGGTGGTTGATGTATGCCACCGCTGTGGAGTTGTCTGACTGAATACGGATCTGTTTGCCTTCCAGCCACTGCTGAAAGGCTTGTAGGGCAAGATACACTGCTCTGATCTCCAGAACGTTGATCTGAAGGGTGGACTCTTGCTGAGTCCACGTACCTTTCGTCTAAGTAAGGGATCACAGAGTGTCCCTGAGAGTGTAGGACTGCAACTACAGCTGCCATGACTTTGGTGAAGACCCGTGGGGCTGTCGCCAGACCAAAGGGCAGGGCTACGAACTGAAGGTGTTCGTCTCCTATAACGAAGCGTAGAAAACGCTGATGCTCTGGTGCAATCGGTACGTGGAGATAAGCATCCTTGATGTCTATTGATGCTAGGAAATCTCCTTGAGACATTGCGGCGATGACGGATCGGAGGGATTTCATCCGGAACCGTCTGGTTCTCACGTGGTTGTTGAGAAGTTTTAGGTCCAGAACGGGACAGGAAGGATCCGTCCTTTTTCGGAACCACAAACAAATTGGAGTAAAAACCGTGACCTTGCTCTTGAAGAGGAACAGGGATCACCACTCCTTCCGCCTTTAGAGAGCACACCGCCTGCAGGAGAGCATCGGCTCGGTCGGGAGGCGGAGACGTTCTGAAGAATCGAGTTGGAGGACGAGAACTGAACTCTATCCTGTACCCGTGAGACAGAATGTCTCGCACCCAACGGTCTTGGACCTGTGGCAGCCAAATGTCGCCAAAGCGGGAGAGCCTGCCACCGACCGAGGATGCGGAGGGAGGAGGCCGGAAGTCATGAGGAAGCCGCCTTGGTAGCGGGTCTTCCGGCTGTCTTTTTTGGGCGTGACTGAGCCCGCCAAGAATCTGAACTCCTCTGATCTTTTTGAGTCCTTTTGGACGAGGAGAATTGGGACCTGCCCGAGCCTCGAAAGGACCGAAACCCCGACTGTCCCCTCCTCTGTTGGGGTTTGTTTTGTCTGGGCTGAGGTAAGGATGAATCCTTACCCTTGGACTGTTTAATGATTTCATCCAAGCGCTCACCAAACAGCCGGTCACCAGAAAATGGCAAACTGGTTAAACATTTCTTAGAAGCAGAATCTGCTTTCCATTCCCTTAACCACAAGGCTCTGCGTAAAACCACGGAGTTGGCAGATGCCACTGCCGTACGGCTCGTAGAGTCCAGGACAGCATTAATCGCGTAAGACGCAAATGCAGACATTTGAGAGGTTAAGGATGCCACCTGCGGAACAGATGTACGTGTGACCGTGTCAATCTGTGCAAGACCAGCTGAAATAGCTTGGAGTGCCCATACGGCTGCGAATGCAGGAGCAAACGACGCGCCGATAGCTTCATAGATGGATTTCAACCAGAGCTCCATCTGTCTGTCAGTGGCATCTTTAAGTGCAGCCCCATCCTCCACTGCAACTATGGATCTAGCCGCAAGTCTGGAGATAGGGGGATCCACCTTGGGACACTGGGTCCAGCCTTTGACCACGTCAGGGGGAAAGGGATAACGTGTATCCTTAAGCCGTTTGGAGAAACGCTTATCTGGATAAGCGTGGTGTTTCTGGACTGACTCTCTAAAGTCAGAATGGTCCAGAAAAGTACTTAATTTACGCTTGGGATACCTGAAATGGAATTTCTCCTGCTGTGAAGCTGACTCCTCCACTTGAGGAGCTGGGGGAGAAATATCCAACATTTTATTGATGGACGCGATAAGATCATTCACTATGGCGTCACCATCAGGAGTATCCAGATTGAGAGCGGTCTCAGGATCAGAATCCTGATCAGCTACCTCCGCCTCATCATACAGAGAGTCCTCCTGCTGGGACCCTGACCAGTGTGATGAAGTAGAGGGCCGCTCATAGCGAGCTCGTTTAGGCTGTCTGGGACTGTCGTCCGTGTCAGAGCCATCACCCTGGGATGCGTGGAACACACCCGGAGCCCGGAGCTGTTCCAACTGAGGGGGGCCAGGGAGCAATGAATCAACAGTGCCCATGGTCTGAGTTACTGGTCTAGACTGCAAAGTCTCTAGAATCTGAGACATAGTCACAGATAATCTATCCGCAAAAATTGCAAACTCTGTCCCCGTCACCTGGACAGTATTCACAGGTGGATCTCTCTGGGACACCTCCAGCAGAGGCCCCGGCCGAGCAGGGGGCACAGGGACCGAACACTGCACACAATGGGGGTCAGTGGAACTTGCCGGTAGAACAGCCTCACAAGCGGTGCAAGAAGCATAAAAAGCCTGTGCCTTGGCACCCTTGTTTTTTGCGGACGACATGCTGTATTCTCCACAGAGTAATCCAGGAGGGTATATAGCCAAGAATCACCAGCGACCGTTTAGTGCAATGTATAACATGCAAGCATAAAAATACAGTTGAACACTTCGTCACTAGTGGGGTCAGCACCGGAGGTGCCGCTTACCGCCCGCTAAAAGCGGGTTGTAGTCGCCAGAATCCCGTGCCTGGGTCTCCCAGAACTTGTCTCCCCTTTCCAGCTCAGCCTGCACCTCAGGAATGGCTGCCGGCGTTCTGTGAAGAGGGGCGGACCGTGGGCGTGCCTCAGACAAAGTGCGGGAAACTGGCTTCCCACTGTGCTCAATGTGAGGGCTGGAGTATGTAAAGCAGATTCCAGCCCTCAGCGCTGACGTTCTGCATAGCGTCCCGCCCTTCCCCTGACTGGCAGGCCTGGGGGCGGGAACGAAACGGAACTAGGCCGCAAAAGCCGGGGACTGTAGTAAAAAGCGCGGCCGACAAATATGCACTGCCAGCGCGGAAGTCCCCGGCGCACCACAAGTCCCAGCCGCGTCGCAGTAAAAACTGCCAGCAGTGGCCGGCACGGCAGTTCCCCACACATAAACTCCCTTAGCAAGCTGTGGAAGTGTGGCACAAGCGCAGCAGCGCTATTGTCCCCGGCGCACTAACACACCCAGCAATGCTGCAGTGTGTGCGCGGTCTGTACGGGGACACAGAGTACCTTGGTGTAGCAGGGCCCTGTCCCTGACGATACTCCGCTCCATATCCAGCAGATTCCCCAGGGGCTGTGGACGGAGCACGGTCTGTGCCTGGAGACCGGTAATCCCACTTCACCCAGAGCCCAAAGGGGGATGGGGAAGGATGCAGCATGTGGGCTCCAGCCTCTGTACCCGCAATGGGTACCTCAACCTTAACAAACACCGCCGACACAAAGTGGGGTGAGAAGGGAGCATGCTGGGGGCCCTAGTATGGGCCCTCTTTTCTTCCATCTGACATAGTCAGCAGCTGCTGCTGACTAAACAGTGGAGCTATGCGTGGATGTCTGACCTCCTTCGCACAAAGCTTGAAAACTGAGGAACCGTGATCCCACGGGGGGTGTATAGGCAGAAGGGGAGGGGCCTTACACTTTTAAGTGTAATGCTTTGTGTGGCCTCCGGAGGCAGTAGCTATACACCCAATTGTCTGGGTCTCCCAATGGAGCGCCAAAGAAAATTAAAATTAAAATTTTTTTATTTTGAATAGGGCAAAGGGAGGTGATTTGAAGGTGTTTTTTTTCCATATTTTAAAAAAAAAAAGAGAATTTTGTTTACTTACCGTAAATTCTTTTTCTTATAGTTCCGTCTTGAGAGACCCAGACCTTGTTTACCTTGGGTGTTTAGCTTCTGCCTCCGGAGGACACACAAAGTACTACACCTAAAAGTGTAGCTCCTCCCTCTGAGCTTATACATCCCCTGGTAAGCCAGTCACAGCCAGTTTAGTGCAAAAGCTGAAAAAGAATAGCCACCCACAAGTAGAACAGAGCAAGAACCGGAACAACCGGAGACTCTGTCCACGACAACAGCCGGTGAAAACACGCGGAACAAGGAAATTGCCAACAGGCAATAGGGAGGGTGGTGGGTCTCCCAAGACGGAACTATAAGAAAAAGAATTTACGGTAAGTAAACATAATTCTCTTTTTCTTTATCGTTCCTTTGGGAGACCCAGACCTTGGGACGTTCCAAAGCAGTCCCTGGGTGGGAATAAACAGAAAAACTAAGAAGTAGGCAGAACCTAACTTCACAAATGGGCGACAGCCGCCTGAAGGATGCGTCTGCCCAAGCTCGCATCTGCCGAAGCAAGAGCATGCACTTGATAGTGCTTCGAGAAGGTATGCAGGCTAGTCCAAGTGGCAGCCGACAGACTTGTTGAGCCGTAGCCTGGTGCCTAAAAGCCCAAGAGGCACAGACAGCTCTGGTCGAGTGTGCTTTGATCCCCGGCGGGGGAGGCACCCGAGTACTCTGGTAGGCGTCCGAAATGGTCGACCTAATCCAACGGGCTAAGGTCGGCTTAGAAGCAAAAAGGCCTTTGCGCCAGGGTGGATAAAAATCTTGATTTTTTTAAAAAAATCAAAAAAATCAGATTTTTTTGATTTAAATCAGATTTTTTTGATTTAAATCATTTGATTTAAATCAGATTTTTTAATCAAGTTGTACACAAGCAAAACTTTGTCTTTTTGCAAATCTAATTGTTTTACACAAATAAAAATATTAAAACAGTTGATTATGAAACCTAATAATTTTTATTTGCACTATTAAACACTCAGAATTGAACTACAGAGAGTAAGTACTTTTTAAAGGGAACCTGTCAGCAGAAATGTCCCCTAAAACCTAACAGATTCCCCCTCTGCAGCTCCTGGGCTGCATTCTATAAAGGTCCCTGTTATGATTGTGCCCACTTTCTGACCAAAAAAAAGTGTTTATAAAGTTGTACCTTTTTGGCTTCGGATTCTGTAAATCTGACACGGGGGCGGGCTGCCTGATGGCCGTTATTCTGCCCCCTGGTCCTGTATGCCGCCCCCATCGCTGATTTCCATACTTCTGGACGCCGCCCACTGCTCCAGCCATCCCCGCGCATGCCCAGTGCCCATCTCTCGTGGATGAGCACTGTGCCCAGCGTCACCGCTGGTGACGTGCACGCAGGGTTAAGATTATGGGCGGTGCTGTGATGTTTATTCCTAAGCAACCGCCCATAATCGCGGGACAGCGCTTTCCCCCTCGGCCTGCTTCGTTCTGCGCAAGCGCGCTGCTGCTGACCCCCACGTCACCTCCTTCCCATCTTGCCCCGAGGCAGGAAATAGATGGGATGAGTGCGGAGCGGTAACAACACCGATCAGGAGGAGACGCGGAGAGAAGATTAATACTCATAATCTTAACCCTGCGTGCACGTCACCAGCGGTGACGCTGGGCACAGTGCTCATCCACGAGAGATGGGCACTGGGCATGCGCGGGGATGGCTGGAGCAGTGGGCGGCGTCCAGAAGTATGGAAATCAGCGATGGGGGCGGCATACAGGACCAGGGGGCAGAATAACGGCCATCAGGCAGCCCGCCCCCGTGTCAGATTTACAGAATCCGAAGCCAAAAAGGTACAACTTTATAAACACTTTTTTTTGGTCAGAAAGTGGGCACAATCATAACAGGGACCTTTATAGAATGCAGCCCAGGAGCTGCAGAGGGGGAATCTGTTAGGTTTTAGGGGACATTTCTGCTGACAGGTTCCCTTTAACAATAGCCTATCTCTAACGTTTGAAGTAAGCAAACATCTTCAGTGAATACATCAGTCCTTTAAGCCTACTGTTTATTTAGGACTTTTAATAGGAAAACCAGTTGTCCTGCTTTAGCAGTTCCTAAGCGGTTTCGGACTGTTGTGTGCACAAAACCAAATGAAGAAAACAATCTCTCTACTCCTGCGGATGAAGCCGATGCAGTCAGTAGCTGAGTAGCTAGATGTATTATCTTTGCTGGAAGAACAAGTGATTGCAACTTCCACCAGTCCAGTGGTTTTAGTTCATTAACGACGTTATCTGCAAACATGTATTTTTGAAATGGTGCAGATTCACACTTCAATTTCAGCACAGTTGCCACATTGTCATGGTTAGTATTGGCGAGCCACTCCATTGCAGAGTTGATTTCCGCCTCAGATAATTTTTTAAACACCTACCTATTGCCATATAGTAAAACAAAAAAAGATTTTTACTTACTTTGGGGTCCCCCCCTCACCCTGGCGTTAGATCGTTGCCCCTAGTTTCGTCCGTGTAACTATGGGCACACATGCACACTGCTCTCACTTCTCATTTTAATCGTGATTTATATTAAAAAAAACCTTTTGATTTAAATCAGTGATTTAAATCATGATTAAAATCATGATTTAAATCGATCCGATTTAAATAGAAAAAAAATCTTTTGATTTAAATCGTGATTTAAATCATGATTTAAATCGGCGTGATTTAAATCAATCCACCCTGCTTTGCGCCGACCTGTGGATAGCACAAAAAGAGAGGTGCACCGCCTAAGTGCAGCGGTGCGAGACACATAGATCCGGAGAGCACGCACCAGATCTAGAGTATGCAGCGCTTTTTCAAAGCGATGAACAGGGGCCGGACAGAAGGAAGGTAAGGTAATGTCCTGGTTAAGGTGGAAGGGAGAGACCACCTTAGGAAGAAAGTCCGGAGTTGGACGGAGAACCACCTTGTCTTGATGAAAAACCAAAAAAGGTGACTCCGAGGAGAGCGCAGCCAAATCAGAGACTCTCCTGAGAGAAGTTATGGCAAACAGAAAGGCCACTTTCTGTGAAAGCCGATACAAAGAAACATCCCTAAGAGGCTCGAAGAGGGGCTTCTGCAAGACCGTGAGAACCAAGTTAAGGTCCCAGGGATCCAAGGGCCGCCGGTAAGGCGGAATGATGTGAGACGCGCCTTGCATGAAGGTGCGGACCTGAGACAGCCGAGCGAGACGCCGCTGGAATAAAACTGACAGAGCTGAAACTTGACCCTTGAGAGAGTTGAGGGACAGTCCTAGCTGCAGACCGGACTGTAGAAAAGACAGAAGGGTCGGCAAGGAGAATGGCCAAGGAGGATGGCCGTTGGAGGGACACCAGGACAGGAAAATTTTCCAAGTCCTGTGATAGATCTTAGCGGAGGAAGACTTGCGGGCCCGAGTCATAATGGAGATGACTTCAGGGGGAATACCAAAAGCCGTCAAAATCCAGGACTCAGGAGCCACGCCGTCAATTTGAGGGCCGCAGAATTCGGGCGGAAAAACGGACCTTGCGAGAGTAGGTCTGGACGGTCCGGGAGATGCCACGGCATGTCTACGGACAGGAGCAGATCCGGATACCAAGCTCGCCTGGGCCAGTCCGGTGCAATGAGGATGACTCGACGACCCTCCATTCTGATCTTGCGCAGGATCCTGGGCAAGAGAGCTAGAGGGGGAAACACGTAGGACAGACGAAACTGGGACCAGTCCTGAACCAGAGCGTCCGCGGCGAAGGCCTGAGGATCATGGGAGCGAGCCACGTAAACAGGGACTTTGTTGTTGTGACGGGATGCCATGAGGTCCACGTCCGGAGTGCCCCATCTGCGGCAGATCGACTGAAATACTGCCGGATGCAGGGACCATTGACCAGCGTCCACGCTTTGACGGCTGAGATAATCGCCTCCCAGTTGTCCACGCCTGGGATGTGGACTGCGGATATGGTGGACCTGGAGTCCTCCGCCCATTGAAGAATGCGGTGAACCTCCATCATTGCCAGTCGGCTGCGTGTCCCGCCTTGATGGTTGATGTAGGCAACTGCTGTCGCGTTGTCTGACTGGACTCGAATGTGCCTGCCCGCCAGTAGGCGGTGAAATGCTAGGAGAGCTAGAAGCACGGCTCTGGTTTCCAGCACATTGATTGAAAGGGCTGACTCGGACGGAGTCCAAGTGCCCTGTGCTCTGTAGTGGAGACATACCGCTCCCCAGCAGGATAGACTGGCATCCGTGGTGAGAATCACCCAGGACGGGGCCAGGAAGGAGCGCCCTTGGGACAGGGAGAGGGGCCGAAACCACCACTGAAGGGAGCTCTTGGTCCGTGGCGACAAAGCCACTAACCTTTGTAAGGAGGAAGGCCGCTTGTCCCAACAGCGGAGAATGTCCAGCTGCAGGGGGCGCAGATGGAACTGGGCAAAGGGGACGGCCTCTATGGACGCCACCATTTGACCCAGCACCTGCATCAGACGCCTGAGGGTATAACGGCGGGACCTCAGGAGAGAACGAACCGCCAACTGGAGGGACAGCTGTTTGCTTAAGGGCAACTTCACAAGTGCCGGCAAAGTCTCGAACTGCATCCCTAGGTACGTGAGACTCTGGGTCGGAGTCAGAGTGGATTTGGGAAGATTGACAAGCTAGCCGAATTGGGCTAGAGTGGCGAGAGTGAGCGAGACACTCCGCTGACAGTCTGCGCTGGATGGAGCCTTGACTAGAAGGTCGTCCAGGTAAGGGAGCACTGCCAATCCCTGGAGGTGCAGAACTGCAATCACTGCTGCCATGACCTTGGTGAATACCCGAGGGGCCGTGGCTAACCCGAAGGGGAGAGCCACGAATTGGAAATGATCTTCTCCGATTGCAAAGCGTAGCCAACGCTGGTGTGAAACTGCAATTGGCACATGTAGATAGGCATCTCTGATGTCGATGGACGCTAGGAAATCCCCTTGGGTCATTGAGGCAATGACTGATCGCAGAGACTCCATGCGAAAGCGCCGCACCCGAACATGCTTGTTGAGAAGCTTGAGATCCAGGATGGATCGGAAGGTACCGTCCTTCTTGGGAACTAGGAAGAGGTTTGAGTAAAAACCTCTGAACCGTTCCCGGGCGGGAACTGGAACAATTACCCCGTTGGCCTGCAAGGCTGCCACGGCCTGTGAGAAGGAGGCGGCCTTGGAGCAGGGGGGAGTTGACAGAAAAAATCTGTTTGGCGGGCTGGAAGAGAATCTCCTGTAGCCGTGCGAGATGATATCTCTCACCCACTGATCAGAGACGTGTTGGAACCAAGCGTCGCCAAAGTGGGAGAGCCTGCCACCGACTAAGGACGTTGCTGGAGCGGGCAGAGAGTCATGAGGAGGCTGCCTTAGTGGCAGGACCTCCTACGGTCTTCTGCGGACGCGGTTTTGAGCGCCAGTTGGATTTCTGGTCCTTAGCTGAGTTAGCGGACGAGGCGGAGGGCTTAGAGGACGACCAGTTGGAGGAACGAAAGGAGCGAAACCTCGACTGAATCCTACCCTGGGCAGGTTTCCTGGTCTTTGTTTGTGGCATGGAAGTGCTCTTCCCGCCAGTAGCTTCTTTAATAATTTCATCCAGCTGTTCACCGAACAGCCGGGAACCAGCAAAAGGAAGCCCGGCAAGGTACTTCTTTGAAGAGGCATCTGCCTTCCACTCTCGAAGCCACAAGACCCTGCGGATAATGAGGGAATTAGCCGAAGCCACCGCAGTGCGGTGGGAAGCCTCTAGCATGGCAGACATGGCATAAAAAGAAAAAGCTGAAGCTTGAGAAGTTAGGGCAACCATCTCAGGCATAGATTCTCTGGTGAGGGAATGCATCTCCTCTAGGGAAGCCGAGATGGCTTTGAGGGCCCACACTGCTGCAAAAGTTGGGGAAAACGAGGCCCCCGCCGCCTCATACACGGATTTGGCCAGAAGGTCAATCTGATGGTCAGTGGCATCCCTAAGGGAAGTGCCATCAGCCACCGACAACAGTCCGGGCTGAGAGCCTAGACACCGGGGGGTCTACCTTTGGGGAGTGAGCCCACTCCTTGACCACCTCAGGTGGAAAGGGAAAACGGTCATCAGAACCACGCTTTGGGAAGCGTTTGTCAGGACAGGCCCTGGGTTTGGTCACAGCGGTCTGAAAACTGGAGTGGTTAAAGAACACACTCTTTACTCTCTTAGGCGAGGTAAACTGGTGCTTTTCTGACATAGAGGGTTGCTCCTCTGATACTGGCGGATTGAGATCCAGTACAGAATTAATGGAAGCAATCAAATCACTTATTTCTGAGTCACCCTCAGAAAGATCAATGGGGCACATGGAGTTAGCCTCCGAACCCCCTGTAAAGGCATCCTCCTCATCCTGCGAGTCAGCTCTTGAATCAGAGCCGTGGGATGAGGAGGGAGAGGAGACCCTGCGGCGCCTCTTAGGAGGACGGGGTCTGGGCCCTGATGATGAATCCTCAGTGAGCTCCAGTGGACGGGGGTCAGAGGATAGGGATCCTAAAGGACCCTTAGCAAGCACTTTAGAGGCACCCTGTGAAGGGGGCTGATGCATATTCATCAACGTCCTGGACAGAAGTCCCATGCACTCAGCAAATGACTGGGATATAGACCTAGAGAAGGACTCTACGCAGGCCAGGGGTTCAGCCACAGGGGCAGAAGCAGCCTGAGAGACCACTGGGGGTGAGACTCCAGGCTGTGGCACCGGCAAGTTAGAGCAGACCTCACAATGTGGGTAGGTGCTCGGTTCAGGCAGCAGGAGCTTACATGCAGCGCATGCAGTATAAAGCTTTGGGGCCTTGCTCCTCATGTGAGACATGCTGCTGGAGTGGGGAAAACAGCTCCTACAAATAGAATGCACCCCAGGGAGTATATTCAGAAGTCCACAACCGGAGACCGGCTGTGGCTTACCAGACCGCTGGAGCGGTGTTGTGTGCCCTCCAGATCCCGAAGCCCGGACCCCCAGGGAATAGCACCTCAGCAGAGATGCAGAGTGCAGGATGGCCCAGCGCCAAGTGAACCCTGTTCAAAAAAATGCCCGCCGGAGCGAAGAGAGGGGGCGGGACTTTGGGGCTGTCCCTGTAAAAGAGCGGGATCTGGAGGGCCATAGAGACCTGCAGAGAAGGAATCACTCACAAGCAGTGGGGAAGTGTCCCTCCCCTGTGCAGGACGGCCGCCGGGAGTGACATGCGAGGGAAGGTACCAGAAACTAGGCCTCCGGCGAAGCCGGAGCCTAAATTTGAGCAGCGAGGCCGACGAGCAGGCACCATCGGCGCGGTTCTCAGGCGAAAACCAGAGAACCCGCCGGGAATGCCAAAACAAATACAGCAAACACTCTCCCCATACAATAAAGTACATGGACCCCCACAAATGAACGTCTCAGGTACTTAGCTGCTGAGACGCAGGGCCAGGTCCCTGGGGATGAGTGCTCCGGTCCAGCAGGGTCCTCAAGGGGCTGTGGAACGGAGACCGGTCTCCTGCCCGGCATGGAGACCGCGCTGGCTCCCACTTCAAGCCAGAGCCCAGGAGGGATGGTGAAGGAGCACGGCATGTAAGGCTCCAGCCTTGGAAATCAACCTTACAACACCACCGACACAGTGGTGTGGAAAGGGACATGCCGGGAGTCCAGACGTGGACCCGCGCTTCTTCAATCTTTTTCCAAAAAAGAAATCATATGAGAATGCATGTGTGGATGTATGCCTCCTGAACACAAAGCGATAAACTGGCTGGGTCTACTCACCAGGGGGTGTATAAGCTCAGAGGGAGGAGCTACACTTTTAGGTGTAGTACTTTGTGTGTCCTCCGGAGGCAGAAGCTAAACACCCAAGGTAAACAAGGTCTGGGTCTCCCAAAGGAACGATAAAGAAAAAAAAGAGAATTTTGTTTACTTACCGTAAATTCTTTTTCTTATAGTTCCGTAATGGGAGACCCAGACCATGGGTGTATAGCTTCTGCCTCCGGAGGACACACAAAGTACTACACTAAAAAGTGTAGCTCCTCCCTCCGAGCATATACACCCCCTGGATAACCAAATATAGCCAGTTTAGTGCAAAAGCTGAAGGAGAATAGCCACCCACAAGTAGAGATAGAGCAAGAACCGGAACAACCGGAGCCTCTGTCTACAACAACAGCCGGTGATAACACGCGGAACAAGAAACTGCCAACAGGCAACAGGGAGGGTGCTGGGTCTCCCATTACGGAACTATAAGAAAAAGAATTTACGGTAAGTAAACAAAATGCAGACTAGTCCAAGTGGCAGCCTGACAGACCTGCTGAGCCGTAGCCTGGTGCCTGAAAGCCCAAGAGGCACCGACAGCTCTGGTCGAGTGTGCCTTGATCCCCGGCGGGGGAGGCACCTGAGTACTCTGGTAGGCATCGGATATGGCCGACCTAAACCAACGAGCTAGGGTCGGTTTAGAAACCGGGAGGCCCTTACGCCGAACTGTGGTCAGCACAAAAAGAGAGGTGCACCGCCTAAGAACAGCGGTGCGAGACACATAGATCCGGAGCGCCCACACCAGATCCAGAGTATGCAACGCTTTTTCAAAGCGATGAACAGGAGCCGGACAAAAGGAAGGCAGGGAAATGTCCTGGTTAAGGTGGAAAGGAGAAACCACCTTAGGGAGAAAGTCCGGAGTCGGACAGAGAACCACCTTGTCTTGATGAAAAACCTAAAAAGGTGACTCCGAAGAGAGCGCAGCCAAATCAGAGACTCTCCAGAGGGAAGTTATGGCCACTAGAAAGACCACTTTCTGTGAAAGACGAGACAAAGAAACCTCCCTAAGAGGCTCAAAGGGGGGTTTGTGGAAAGCCGTGAGGACCAGATTAAGGTCCCAGGGATCCAAAGGCCGCCGGTAAGGCGGAATGATGTGGGATGCGCCCTGCATGAAGGAGCGCACCTGAGCCAGCCGGGCGATACGGCGCTGGAACATCCCTGAGAGAGCCGAGACCTGTCCCTTGAGGGATAGTCCTAGCTGTAGACCGGACTGTAGAAAGGACAGGAGGGTCGGCAAGGAAAAAGGCCAAGGAGCATGGCCGGAAGAGCGACACCAGGACAGGAAAATTCTCCAGGTCCTGTGATAGATCTTGGCCAAGAAATACTTCCGAGCCCGAGTCATAGTGGAGATGACTTCAGGAGGGATACCAGAAGTCGTCAAGATCCAGGACTCAAGAACCACGCCGTCAATCTGAGAGCCGCAGAATTCTGGCGGAAAAACGGACCCTGTGAGAGAAGGTCTGGACGGTCCGGGAGATGCCACGGCACCTCTACGGACAGATGGAGCAGGTCTGGGTACCAAGCTCGCCTGGGCCAGTCTGGAGCAATGAGAATGACCCGACGGCCCTCCATACTGATCTTGCGCAGGACTCTGGGCAAGAACTAGAGGGGGAAACACGTAAGACAGACGAAACTGGGACCAAACTTTAACCAGCGCGTCCGCTGCAAAGGCCTGAGGATCGTGGGAGCGAGCCACGTAAACCGGGACCTTGTTGTTGTGCCGGGATGCCATTAGATCCACTTCTGGAGTGCCCCACTTGTGGCAGATTGACCGAAACACTGCCGAATGCAGAGCCCACTCGCCGCTGTCCACGGTATGACGGCTGAGATAATCTGCCTCCCAGTTTTCCACGCCTGGGATGTGGACTGCGGATATGGTGGACTTGGAGTTCTCCGTCCACTGAAGGATGCGTTGAGCCTCCAACATTGCCAGGAGGCTGAGTGTCCCGCCCTGGTGGTTGATGTAGGCAACCGCTGTCGCGTTGTCTGACTGGACTCGAATGTGCTTGCCCGCCAACAGGTGGTGAAAGGCTAAGAGAGCTAGAAGGACAGCTCTGATTTCCAGCCCATTGATCGAGAGGGCTGATTCGGACGGAGTCCAAGTGCCCTGCGCTCTGTGGAGGAGATATACTGCTCCCCAGCCGGATAGACTGGCATCCGTGGTGAGGATCACCCAGGACGGGGCCAGGAAGGAGCGTCCCTGAAGAGAGAGGAGCCGAAGCCACCACTGAAGGGAGCCCCTGGTCTGTGGCGACAAAGCCACTAATCTGTTCAAGGAAGAAGTCTGCTTGTCCCAACAGCGGAGAATGTCCAGCTGCAGAGGACGCAGATGGAACTGGGCAAAGGGAACCGCTTCCATTGACGCCACCATCTGACCTAGCACCTGCATTAGGTGCCTGATGGAATGACGGCAATGCCTCAGCAAAGAGCGCACCGCCAGTGGAGGGACTGCTGTTTGACTAAGGGCAGCTTCACAAGTGCCGGCAGAGTCTCGAATTGCATCCCTAGGTACGTGAGCTTCTGGGTCGGAGTCAGAGTGGACTTGGGCAGAATGACAAGCCACCCGAATTGGACTAGAGTGGCGAGAGTGAGCGAGGCACTCCGCTGACAGTCTGCACTGGATGAAGCCTTGACTAGAAGGCCGTCCAGGAAAAAGGATCACTGCCAACCCTTGGAGGTGCAGAACCGCAACCACTGCTGCCATGACCTTGGTGAATACTCGAGGGGCCGTGGCTAACCCGAAGGGGAGAGCCACGAATTGGAAATGTTCCTCTCCGATTGCAAAACGTAGCCAACGCTGGTGTGAAACTGCAATTGGCACATGCAGATAGGCATCTTTGATGTCGATGGATGCTAGGAAATCTCCTTGGGTCATTGAGGCAATGACTGATCACAGAGACTCCATGCGAAAATGCCGCACCTGAACATGCTTTTTGAGAAGCTTGAGATCCAGGATGGGCCGGAAGGAACCGTCCTTTTCGGGGACTAGGAAGAGATTTGAGTAGAAAGCTCTGAACCGTTCCCAGGCGGGAACCGGTACAATTACTCCGTTGGCCTGCAAGGATGCCATGGCCTGTGAGAAGGCGGCGGCCTTGGAGCAGGGGGGAGTTGACAGAAAAAATCTGTTTGGCGGGCTGGATAGAATTCTATCCTGTAGCCGTGGGAGATGATATCTCTCACCCACTGTTCGGAGACGTGTTGAAACCACACGTCGCCACGTGGGAGAGCCTGCCACCGACCAAGGACGTTGCTGGCGGGGCCAGATTTAGAGGACGAGGCCGAGGGCTTAGAGGACGACCAGTTGGAGGAACGAAAGGAACGAAACCTCGACTGGTTCCTGCCCTGGACAGGCTTTGGTTTGTGGCATGGAAATACTCTTCCCGCCAGTAGCTTCCTGAGTAATTTCATCCAGTTGTTCACTGAACAGCCTGGGCCCAGCAAATGGGAGCCCAGCAAGGTACTTCTTTGAAGAAGCGTCTGCCTTCCACTCTCGAAGCCACAAGATCTTGCGGATAGCGAGAGAATTAGCCGAAGTCACCGCAGTGCGGTGAGAAACCTCCAGCATGGCAGACATGGCATAGGATGAAAAGGCTGAAGCCTGGAAGTTAAGGCAACCATTTCGGGCATAGAGTCCCTCGTGAGGGAATGCATCTCCCTAGAGAAGCAGAGATGGCTGTGAGAGCCCACACTGCTGCAAAAGGTGGGGAGAACGAGGCCCCTGCCGCCTCATATACAGATGGCGGTCAGTGGAATCCTTAAGAGAGGTGCCATCAGCCACTGAATACAACTGTCCGGGCTGAGAGTCTAGACACCGGAGGGTCTACCTTTGATGAATGAGCCCACTCCTTGACCACCTCTGGTGGAAACGGAAAACGGTCATCAGAACCACGCTTTGGGAAGCGTTTGTCAGGACAGGCCCTAGGCTTGGTCACAGTGGCCTGAAACCTGGAGTGGTTAAGGAACACACTCTTTGTCCTCTTAGGCGAGGTAAACTGGTGGTTTTCTGCCAGAGAGGGTTGCTCCCCTGATACAGGCGGATTGAGGTCCAGTACAAAATTAATGGACGCAATCAAATCACTAGCATCTGCGTCACTTTCGGACAGATCAATGGGGTACATGGAGGTAGCGTCCGAGCCCCCAGTGAAGGCATCCTCCTCGTCCTGCGAGTCAGCTCGTGAATCAAAGCCGCGGGATGAGGAAGGAGAGGGGACCCTGCGTCTCCTTTTAGGAGGACGGGGTCTGAGACCAGATGATGAATCCTCTGTGAGCTTTGCTGAGCGAGCCGTAGCAGCAGAGGCGCCCTGAGAAGGGGGCTGATGCATGTTCAGCAAAGTCCGGGACAGCTGTCCCATGGAGTCGGCAAAAGACTGGGAGATTGACCTAGAGAAGGATTCTACCCAAACCGGGGGTTCAGCCACCGGAGCCGGAGCAGCCGGAGGGACCACTGGGGGGGGCGATTCCAGGCTGAGGCATTGTCAGGTTAGAGCAGGCATCACAATGTGGATATGTGCTCGGTTTAGGCAGCACGAGCTTACATGCAGTGCATATTGAGTACAGCCTTGCAGTCTTGCTCCTCGTGTGAGACATGCTGCTGAAGTGGGGGCTCTGAGCCAGAATGACCCCCAGAGAGTATATAAGGTCCACAACCGGAGGTTGTGGCTTACCAGACCGTTTGTGTGCCCTCCAGATCCCACAGCCCGGACCCCTAAGCAGCTTAGCAGGGATGCTGCAGCCAGCGCTGATCCAGAGAAAAACGCTGAGAAAATGGCGCCGAAGCGAGGAGAGGGGGCGGGACCTGCTCTGAGAGCGGGATCTGGAGGGCCAAGGAGATTTACAGGGGAGGGGACATGTACTCAGAGAGGAGTGTCCCTCCCCTGTGCCGAACGGCCGCTGGGCGGAGCCGCACTGTCCCTCTGCATGATTGACATGCGAGGGCAGTGAAATCGAAAGTAGGCCTCCGGCGAAGCCGGGGCCTAAATTTAAGCGATGCGGCCGGCGCGCAGGCACCATCGGCGCGGTTCTCAGGCGACAGCCAGAGAACCGGCCGGAAATGTCAGAAAAGTTACACAGCACACTCTCCCACCATAATAAAGTACCGGGACCCCCCGAATATAAACGTCTCAGGTACTTAGCTTGCTGAGACGCAGGGTTCCAAGTCCCTGGGGATGAGTGCTCCGTCCAGCAGGATCCTGAAGGGCTGCGGATGGAGACCGGTCTCCTGCAAAGCAAGGAGAACCGTGCTGGCTCCCACTTCAAGCCAGAGCCCGAGGGATGGTGAAGGAGCGCGGCATGTAAGGCTCCAGCCTTGGAATCAACCTTAACAACACCGCCGACACAGTGGGGTGAAAAGGGACATGCCGGGAGTCCAGGCTTGGACCCGCTTTTCTTCAAAAACTTTCCAAAAATGAAAAATCAGATGAGACTGCATGTGTGGATGTATGCCTCCTGAACACAAAGCAATGAACTGGCTAGATCTGGTTATCCAGGGGGTGTATATGCTCAGAGGGAGGAGCTACACTTTTTAGTGTATTATGTGTCTCCTCCGGAGGCAGAAGCTATACACCCAATGTCTGGGTCTCCCATAGGAACGATAAAGAAATATGGTATAAACTTGTACTTTTTTACCTCACTTTTTTGTGGCCACAAAGTATACCATTTACCTATTGTAGTGGGTGCCTCTGTTTTCTATGCTAAATACAAGCATGGCTAAGGGGAAAAAAAGAACACATGTGAAGAACATACCTGGCCATATGAGCTGGTGGAGAGACGTAGAAGGTCTCGCACCAGGTCTTGGTGCACTTTCTTGTATTCACATCCTTCTACTGTCAGTGTTCTCAGCTACGATAGAAAAAAAAAAAAAAAAAAATTAGATTAACTAAACTAAAATTCTCAAAACTTCAAGATATAAATACTTAAAAGGTTACTGTCAGCACAAAAGGACTGTTCAAACCAAGCACTGGTTCACAGTGTACCATTTGTGTGGTCAAACAGTGCAGTGCACCTTCACGCCTACTTGTTTTGAGGGACATTATTACTGAAAGGGACTCAGGATGGTGGACATTAGTAAAAGATGGGGGACATTACTACATTATGGGGATGGGGGTAAGAACAGGGCCGGCTCCAGGTTTTTGTGGGCCCTGGACGAAAGAGTCTCAGTGGGCCCCATCCACACACAGACATGCACAGATACATACACATACACGCATACGTACACATACTTATTTAAAGAGAAATTCACAAAAACACATAAATAGACATAAATCTAGACACAGTCATATACACTGCCAGATAGATACACATCATACACACACACGCACACACATTATTTTTATATATTTATCCTGTATATACATTTCTAATATTGGGAAGCCGGCAACAGCCTCACTCACCTCCCGGCTTGTCTAACAGACATGGCCGCACATAGGGCACACTAACACTGCAGTATATACATCACAAGAGAGGCTGGGGACAAACACAATACTGGGGGGGAATACATATTACTGAGGAAAGGGGTATACAGCTCTAGAGGAGGGCAGTGACTGAGGTGGGGGGGGGACAGCTGTGAGGTGGGGGGTTGACATGCAGCTCTGGGTGTATACAGCTCTGGGGTGGGGGGGGGACATACAGCACCTGGGTGGAGGGGACATACAACTCTGGGGGTATAGTAGTATGCAGCCCCCATATTGTGTTATGAAGCCCCCATTGTCCTCCATATAGTATTATGTAGCCCCCATATGCACTATGCAGCCTCCATATAACAGTAAGCAGCCCCCATATAGCACAATGCAGACCCAGATAACATTAGGAACCTTCATGTAGTATACAGCACACACATAGCACAATGCAGACCCAGATAGCAATAGGCACCCTCATGTAGTACACAGCCCCTAAATACCACAGTGCAGAGCCAGATAGCATTAGGCACCCTCATGAAGTACACAGCACCTATATAACACAGTGCAGAGCCAGATAGCATTAGGTATCCTCATGTAGTACACAGACCTATATAGTACAGTGCAGACCTATATAGTACAGTGCAGACCCAGACAGCACAGTGCAGAGCCAGATAGCATTAGGCACCCTCATGTAGCATACAGCTTGTATATAGCATAGCCTGTATATAGCACAGTGCAGAGCCAGATAGCAGTAGGCACCCTCATGTAGCATACAGCTTGTATATAGCATAGCCTGTATATAGCACAGTGCAGAGCCAGATAGCAGTAGGCACCCTCATGTAGAATACAGTGATTAATACTCAGTGGCGTAACTAGAGTTTGATGAGCCCTGGTGCAAAATTTGGACCGGGGCCCCCCTCCACGTACACCGACACTTAGGGTGCGGGATAATGACACTGACACTCGGGGTACAGGATAATGATGCTGACACTTGGCTCTTACCCTCAGCACCCAGGTTTCTCATGATCTGAAATCCCTCTATCAGTACCCAGCTTTCTCATTTTCTGATATCCATCTTTCCCTCAGCACCCAGCTTTCCCATAACAGAGTAAAGCTGGGTGCTGAGAGATGTATAGCAGAGCATGGGAAAGCTGGGTGCTGAGAGATGTATAGCAGAGCATGGGAAAGCTGGGTGCTGAGGGAAAGAGCCTTTTTCCCTCAGCACAAAACATTCCCATCCCATACTTGTATCTTTGTCCTCCTTATATATAGATCTCCAAATACTATAATGGCCTCCACATAGCCTTCCGTATAATATAAAGGGTCCCACATAACCCGTCATATATTATAATGCACCCCCATAGTTCTCCATGTATTATAATTCACCCCATAGTACTCCATATATTATACTGCACCACAGTCCTCCATGTTTTATAACGCACACCCATGTGTGTCCATGTGTAAGGTAGCCTCCATATTTCTCCATTTATTATAATGTAGCCCCCATAGTGCTATATGTATTATAATGTAGCGCCATAAATCATCATATTGTATTATGCAGCACCATACTCCTCCATGTATAATGCACCTCTAGTCCATGTATAAGGTGTCCTTCATGTTTATTATGCAGTCCCATAGACCTCCATGTATCATGGAGCCAGGCCTCTATGTGTCATGCAGCCAGCAAAATAAAAAACAAGTACCTCTCTTCTCCTTCCGACCCCTGCGACTGCGGTAGTTACGCCCCTGCCCCCATATGTCACACACCCTGCACCCCCATATCACACACACTACACCCCCATATCTCTCACACCCTGCTTCCCATACAGCCTACACCCCCATATCTCTCAAACCCTGCTTCCCATACAGCCTGCACCCCCCATATCACACACACACTGCTCCCCATACGGCCTGCACCCCCCATATCCCACACACACACACACTGCTCCCCATACAGCCTGCACCCCCCATATCCCACACACTACACCCCCATATGTCGCATACCCTGCTCCCCATACAGCCTGCTCCCCCATATCATACACACTACACCCCCATATCTCTCACACCCTGCTTCCCATACAGCCTGCACCCCCCATATCACACACACACACACACACACACACACACACACACACACACACACTGCTCCCCATACGGCCTGCACCCCCCATATCCCACACACACACACTGCTTCCCATACAGCCTGCACCCCCCATATCCCACACACACACCCCGCTTCCCATACAGCCTGCACCCCCCATATCGCACACACACACACACACTGCTCCCCATACAGCCTGCACCCCCCATATCCCACACACTACATCCCCATATGTCGCATACCCTGCTCCCCATACAGCCTGCACCCCCATATCACACACACTACACCCCCATATCTCACACACCCTGCTTCCCATACAGCCTACACCCCCCATAATCACACACACACACACACACACACACACACACTGCTCCCCATACGGCCTGCACCCCCCATATCCCACACACACACACTGCTTCCCATACAGCCTGCACCCCCCAGATCTCACACACTACACCCCCATATGTCGCATACCCTGCTCCCCATACAGCCTGCACCCCCATATCACACACACTACACCCTCATATCTCACACACCCTGCTTCCCATACAGCCTACACCCCCATATCTCTCACACCCTGCTTCCCATACAGCCTGCACCCCCCATATCACACACACACACACACACTGCTTCCCATACAGCCTGCACCCCCCAGATCTCACACACTACACCCCCATATGTCACATACCCTGCTTCCCATACAGCCTGCACCCCCCATATCACACACAATACACCCCCATATCTCACACACCCTGCTCACATATCTCACCCTGCCTGTACCCCAACTTACCCCTCTCAAACACTCTAAACCCCTTCACATGCTTCTGTCACAGTCTGCAGCCCTCATATGCCCCTCACCCTGCACCCCCCCCCCTCACCCTCATGTCCCCTCTTTTCTTATTACCAGTCATCATGTGTCCAAATCTCCTTCAGGATTCAGTTCTCTTGCTTTCTGCCCGGCATCCTGTGTCTCCTCCCACACAGTCACATGGGCGAGACATCATCGCAGGTCCTGCAGGATGGAGATTCCGTCTGCTGTAGGTCAGGACTAGCACTCCTGCAGCTCAGACACAGCTGGTGGCCTCTCCAGGTCAGGGGCCCCTCTACTGACACTGGGCTCCCCTGACTCACAGGCCGGCCACTACACAGCAGCACTACACATAGACGCAGAGCGGCTGCCGGGCCCCTATGTGTACTAGTGCCGCTGTGTAGTGGCCGGCCTGTGAGTCAGGGGAGCCCAGTGTCAGTAGAGGGGCGGCTCACTTCTCCTCGTTCCCCCGCTGATCCGGTCTCCTCGGCGCATCGTCCATTGCTGTCGCTCGCTCTGACCTCCCTGCAGGCGCGCAGTGATGACGTCACCGCACTCGCTGCAGAGCTGTCAGAAGAACGCCGACAGTCACAGCGGGGAGAATGATGAGAGAGAGCGCCGCTCACTCTCTCATCATTGCTCTCAATTGTATCGGCACCTGCGATGCCGATGCAATTGAAAGCTCGATCCTCGGCGGGGGGCGGTGACAGCGTGGCCACCGGGCCCCCCTGAGTAGCGGTGCGCCACTCCTGCCACCGCGAGTGGGCCCCCCCGGCAGCTCAGGGCCCCGGCATTTGACCGGGTTTGCCGGGTGCTGGCGCCGGCCCTGGGTAAGAAGTATGTCTTTATAGTATTTAGAACACTGCAGGGAGCCTATACAGTTGACCAACATGTAAGGAAAGGAAGGGGGGGGGGGGCCAGGTCCAAATTTTGCACCAGGGCTTATTGAACGCAAGTTATGCCACTGTGCAAAAGGATCCCATAAGTTAGTGAAGCCAAGTTATTTAAAGGGTTATATAGTAGATGAAATATTAGCAAATACCTCCAATTACAAATTTAGTATAGATCTCCTGATATAGCCATGCCACTTACCTCATGTGCAGGGCATTGCAGCTTAGGTATCCATGGTTACATCCACTCATAGTGAGTGAGTTAGTTGCTCCTGGCCGTAACCATGGATACCTAAGCAAAGAAGGGAATTTTGTTTACTTACCGTAAATTCCTTTTCTTCTAGCTCCTATTGGGAGACCCAGCCAATTGGGTGTATAGCTTCTGCCTCCGGAGGCCACACAAAGTATTACACTTTAAAAAGTGTAACCCCTCCCCTCTGCTATACACCCTCCCGTGCATCACGGGCTCATCAGTTTTGGTGCCAAAGCAGGAAGGAGGAAACTTATAAATTGGTCTAAGGTAAATTCAATCCGAAGGATGTTCGGAGAACTGAAACCATGAACCAAAAGAACAATTCAACATGAACAACATGTGTACACAAAAGAACAACAGCCCGAAGGGCACAGGCGCGGGTGCTGGGTCTCCCAATAGGAGCTAGAAGAAAAGGAATTTACGGTAAGTAAACAAAATTCCCTTCTTTGTCGCTCCATTGGGAGACCCAGACAATTGGGATGTCCAAAAGTAATCCCTGGGTGGGTAAAAGAATACCTCGATAAAAAGAGCCGAAAAACGGCCCCCTCTTACAGGTGGGCAACTGCCGCCTGAAGGAGTCGCCTACGTAGGCTGGCATCTGCCGAATCATCGGCATGCACCTGATAGTGTTTCGTGAAAGTGTGCAGACTCGACCAGGTAGCCGCCTGACACACCTGCCGAGCCGTAGCCTGGTGTCGCAATGCCCAGGACACCGACGGCTCTGGTAGAATGGGCCTTCAGCCCTGCAGGAATCGGAAGCCTAAAAGAACGGTAGGCTTCAAGAATCGGTTCCTTGATCCACCGAGCCAAGGTTGACTTGAAAAACCTGAAATCCCTTACTCTGGCCCGCGATAAGGACAAGAGCGCATCAGACCGGCGCAGGGGCGCCGTGCAAGAAATGTAGAGCCGGAGTGCTCTCACCAGATCTACTAAATGCAAATCCTTTTCACCTTGGTGAACTGGATGCGGACCCAAAGAGGGTAAGACGATATCCTGATTGAGATGAAACGGGGATACCTTAGGGAGAAAGTCCGGGACCGGACGTAGAACCACCCTATCCTGGTGAAACACCAGGAAGGGGGCTTTGCATGACAGCGCTGCTAGCTGAGACACTCTTCTGAGTGATGTGACTGCCACTAGGAAGGCCACCCTTTGCGAAAGGCGAGATAGAGAGATCCCGCATCGGCTCGAAAAGTGGCTTCTGAAGAGTCGTCAGCACCCTGTTAAGATCCGAGGGTGTTAACGGACGCTTGTAAGGAGGGACCGGAAAGCGCCGATACTTGTCCCTTGAGAGAGCCGAGAGACAAGCCCTTGTCCATTCCGGATTGAAGGAAAGAAAGAAAAGTGGGCAAGGCAAACGGCCAAAGAGTAAAACCCTGATCAGAGTACCAGGATAAGAAAATCCTCCAAGTCCTGTGATAGATCTTGGCGGACGTTGGTTTCCTGGCCTGTCTCATGGTGGCAATGACATCTGGAGATATCCCTGATGACGCTAGGAGCCAGAACTCAATGGCCACACAGTCAGGTTTAGAGCCGCAGAATTCAGAAGGAAATATGGACCTTGAGGCAGCAAGTCTGGTCGGTCTGGGAGTGTCCACGGTTGACCCACCGTGAGGTGCCACAGATCCGGGTACCACGATCACCTCGGCCAGTCTGGAGCGACGAGGATGGCGCGGCGACAGTCTGACCTGATCTTGCGTAACACTCTGGGCAGTAGTGCCAGAGGAGGAAAAACATAAGGCAGTCGAAACTGCGACCAGTCGTGAACTAGCGCGTCTGCCGCCAGAGCTCTGTGATCCTTGGACCGAGCCATGAATGCCGGGACTTTGTTGTTGTGCCGAGACGCCATTAGATCGACGTCCGGCGTTCCCCAGCGGCAACAGATCTCTAGAAACACGTCCGGGTGAAGAGACCATTCCCCTGCGTCCATGCCCTGGCGACTGAGAAAATCTGCTTCCCCGTTTTCTACGCCCGGGATGTTAACTGCGGAGATGGTGGAGGCTGTGGCTTCCGCCCACAGCCGAATCCGCCGAACTGCTCGGAAGGCTTGACGACTGCGCGTGTGCCGCCCTGGTGGTTGATGTACGTAACCGCCGTGGCGTTGTCCGACTGAATTCGGATCTGCCTGCCCTCCAGCCACCGCTGGAACACCTTTAGGGCTAGATCCACTGCCCTTATCTCCAGAACATTGATCTGAAGGGAGGACTCTGTCGGAGTCCAGGTTCCCTGAGCCGAGTGGTGGAGGAAGACCGCTCCCCACCCTGACAGACTCGCGTCAGTCGTGACCACAGCCTCAGCTGGGGGCCGGGAGGATTTTTCCTCCGCCCAGGAAGTGGAAAGAAGACACCACTGAAGAGAGGTTTTGCCGCAAGGGAAAGAGAGACGTTCTTGTCTAGGGACGTCGACCTCCTGTCCCATTTGCGGTGTCCGATAGAATCGGACGCAGACGAAACTGCGCAAGGGAACTGCCTCCCTTGCTGCCACCATCTTCCTTAGAAAGTGCATGAGGCGCCTCAAGGGGTGACTGGGCCCGAAGGAGAGATTGCACCCCTGTCTGTAGTGAACGCTGACTATGCAGCGGAAGCTTCACTATCGCTGAGAGAGTATGAAACTCCATCCCGAGGCAAGTCAGTGATTGGGTCGGTGTCAGTTTTAACCTTGGAAATTTGATGATCCACCCGAACCCCTGGAGAGTCTCCAGAGCAATGGTCAGGTTGTGTTGACATGCCACCCAGGAGGGTGTCTTGACTAGAAGATCGTCTAGGTAAGTGATCACCGAGTGGCCCTTGTAGGACCGCCACCACTGCTGCCATGACCTTGGTGAAGACCCGTGGGGCTGTCGCCAGGCCGAATGGCAGTGCGACGAACTGAAGTGTTCGTCCCTGATGGCGAAACGCAGAAAGCGTTGAAGCTCGGGTGCGATCGGCACATGGAGATAAGCATCCTTGATGTCAATTGATGCTAGGAAGTCTCCTTGTGACATCGAGGCTTCAGAGTGTTCACCACCTGAAAAAGTGCATCGGCTCGCTCGGGGGGGCGGAGATGTTTTGAAGAAACGAGTCGGAGGACGAGAGCAGAGCTCTATCCTGTAACCGTGAGACAGAATGTCTCTCACCCATCGGTCTTGGACATGTGGCCACCAGGCGTCGCAAAAGCGGGAGAGCCTGCCACCGACCGAGGACGCGGTCTTGGTGAGGCCGAAGTCATGAGGAAGCCGCCTTGTGACTTAGACCGCCATGCAGAAGAGTTCCTCTAGCCCTCCTCTGACCTGTTGGACGTGGAGGAACGGAACTTGCTGAGGACCGAAATGACCGAAACCTTTGGACTGGGGCAAGGACGAGACCTTTCCCTTGGACTGTCTAGTAACTTCATCCAATTGCTCGCCAAACAAACGGTCGCCAGAAAATGGCAAACCGGTTAAGAACTTCTTGGAAGCAGAGCCTGCCTTCCATTCACGTAGCCACATGGCCCTGCAGACTGCCACCGAATTGGTGGATGCTACCGCTGTACGACTCGCAGAGTCCAGGAACGGCGTTCATGGCGTAGAACGAAAAAACCTACGCCTGAGAAGTGAAGGACACAACCTGCGGGGCAGAGGTATGTGCAACCGCAATAATCTCAGCCAGAGAAGTTGAGATAGCTTGGAGTGCCCTCACGGCTGTGAAGGCTGGAGCAAAAGATGAGACTATGGCTTCATAGATGGATTTCATCATAAGCTTTATTTGCCTGTCAGTGGCATTCGTGAGAGATGGCATCTGCCATTAATACTACGGATCTAGCCGCCAGCCAAGAGACTGGAGAATCCACCCTGTGACACTGAGCCCAACCCTTAACAACGTCAGGGGGGAAAATGGTAACGCGTGTCAATAAGGCGCTTAGTAAGCGTTTGTCCGTAAAGTTCTGTGTTTTTGGACGGCCCCTCTGGAGTTAGAGTGATCGAAACACGCACTCCTGATGAAGTCGGGGAAGGTTCCCAGCGGGCCCGCTTAGCCTATCGAAGGCCGCGGTCCGTGACGGAGTTCTCACCGTGGGATCTGGGTGTTACCCCAGGAGCCCATTGTTGTACCGACCCAGAGGGACCCGGGAGCGATGAACTCACAGCTCCCTGGCCCTGTGTTATCGGTCTGGACTGCAAGGCTTCCAGTATCTTAGCAGACCCTCTGTCCATAGACTGAGTCCTGGAATGTGAAAGCTACTCAGAGATTTGCTGATTCCAACATGCAAACTCTGTCCCTGTCATCTGTGCAGTGGAAACCGGCGGTACCACCTGGCCGAGGGTCCCACCAGTGCCGGAGGCTCCGGCTGAGTGAGTGCCCTCGGGGCCAAGGATTGTACACAATGAGGGTATGTGGAACCTGCCTGTAATATAGCCGCACAAGAGGTACAGGTTGTAAAATAAGCCAGTACCTTGGCACCCTTACTCTTTAAGAGCAGACAACAGCATGTCGTCCGCAGAGTAATCAGTGAGGGTATACAGCCAAAGGCAAATAATGCTGCCGAACAGTGAGATCATATACCATATAAATAAACATATATATATATACACTGCGGCACCAAGGGGGGTCAGCACCTGAAAACTGGTGCCCCACAGTGCTCAGTGAGGGGGAAGGAGGATACCAACGTATGCTCCAGCCCTCCCTGCCGACGTCCAGTCGGCCGTCCCGTCGTTACCCCTGACTGGCAGGCCCGAGAACGGGAGTATATGGTACTAGGCCGCAAGAGCCGGGGACTAAATTTAAAAACGCGGCCGGCAAACATGGCACGGTCGGCGCGGTAGTCCCAGTCTCACAAACCACTCAGCAACCGCTGCGGCATTTGTAACACAGATGCTGCATGCACCGTCCCTCAGGGGACACAGAGTACCTTATGATGCAGGGCTCTGTCCCTGATGATGTCCAGTCTCCTGTCCGTCAGAATCCCCCAGGGGCTGCGGATGGAGCCCGGTCCCAGAGCATGGCGACCGGTTAGGATCCCCCTCTCCCAGAGCAGTGTTGAGCAGATTCTGAGATCCTCCACCGGCAGAATTATAACAATGGCTGCCGGCGTTCTGAGGGGAGGAGAGAGCAGTGGGCGGAACCGCAAAAGTGCGGGAACCTGGTGGCCCATAGTGATCAGTGAGGGGGGCGGAGGACAGCGAAGTGTGCTCCAGCCCTCACTGTCGGCATCATACCGACCGTCCCGCCTTTCTCCCTGACTGGCAGGCTCAGAGGCGGGAGTTTAAACACACTAGGCCGCAAAAGCCGGGGACTAAAGTAAAAACCGCGGCCGACAAACAGGCACGGTCGGCGCGGTAGTCCCAGACAAAAAATCCACACCGCAGTCGCAGCTGCGTCTGAGGCCAAGGTGCTTCATGCACCGTCCCAACGGGGACACAGAGTACCTGTAGATGCAGGGCCATGTCCCTGACGATACTCCGTCTCCTGTCCGGCAGATTCCCCCAGGGGCTGCGGAGGGAGCCCGGTCCCAGTGGCTGGATGACCGGTTAGGATCCCACTTCCCCAGAGCCCCTAAGGGATGGGGAAGGAAAACGGCATGTGGCTCCTGCCTGTGTACCCGCAATGGGTACCTCAACCTTAACAGCACCGCCGACTCAGTGGGGTGAGAAGGGAGCATGCCGGGGGCCCTGTTAGGGGCCCTCTTTTCTTCCATCCGATATAATCAGCAGCTGCTGCTGACTAAAATGTGGAGCATTGTGTGCATGTGTGCCTCCTTCAACACAAAGCATAAAAACTGATGAGCCCGTGATGCACGGGAGGGTGTATAGCAGAGGGGAGGGGTTACACTTTTTAAAGTGTAATACTTTGTGTGGCCTCCGGACGCAGAAGCTATACACCCAATTGGCTGGGTCTCCCAATGGAGCGACAAAGAAAAATGCCCTGCACATGAGGTATAAGACACTGCTATATCAGGAGAACTAGAAGACATTTCTAGTTGAAGATATTTGCTAATATTCTTATAATTACATCTACTAGATATTGGGATAGGATCTTGGCAATGGGAATACCCTTTTAAATCACCCATCTTGTAGAATACCCTTTTAACCTTTACATTATTCAACTTCAACTGCATATACCTCATGCTGCAGCATGACTCTGTCAATCAACAGCGCTCTGATGTGTCTCTTCTTCCCTTGGAGCTGAAAAAACATGAAAGCTCGTATGTCAATAAGTACCACCGTGCTAATATCAAGATTAGAGACTAAAATATATATATATATAAAATCATATATATTATATCTGTATACAATATATATATATATTATATCTGTATACAATATATATATATATATTATATCTGTATAATATATATATATATATATATATATATATACACACACACACATTTTTATTACACACGTACAGTATATACATTCATACAGTAAAATATTTGCTATAATTTAGTGGCCATCACTGACAACCAGTAAGATTTTCAAGAATAAGGGCAGTTTACCCTTTTATAACATTTTTTTTTCAATTTCCTTTATATTTATTTTTTAAGCATTGGACAAATAAAAATGTGGGCTGAAAAGGAGACTAATAACTATCACCAAAAGCCACATTTCAAGTATTTACCTAAGGGTACTTTCACACTTGCGTTGTTTTCCTTCAGTTGCAATCCACAGTTTTGGAAAACAGCGGAATCCGTTAATGGATTCTGCCGTTTACCATAGACTTGTATGGATGACGGATTGTGCCAAAAGTACCTGCGTTGCTTCCCCTGGCCGACGCTGCGTTGCTGCCGCTGAGTGGAAGGAAGGCATGTAACATTAATTGCTTGCGTTAAAAATGACGCCGTGCGGCGGATTCCGTTACATCCGTCAATAGTTATAATGGATCCCTATGGTGGCGGATTACGTTGCAAAGTGCTTTACATCGGAATCCGACGCTGGATTCCGTTAATTTCTACTGAGCATGCCCAGAATGAAAAAAAAAACAAAAAAACTAAACAAAAACGGAGCCGACGCATTCCGTTAGACGGACGCTTAACAGACGCCAAACGGATGCAACAGGTCCATTATTTCACAGGAATCAGCCAACGGATTCCTGTGAAATAACGGACCCGTTGCATCCGTTGACAACACAAAAATAACGAATGCGTCAAAACGACGCAGCAACGGACCCAGCGGATTCAACCCAACGCAAGTGTGAAACTAGCCTATAAGAAGTGATCATTAATAGCTGCAGAAGGAGCGGAGCTCCCGAACGACAATGTGAAGCAGCAACAGATAAAAACAGAAGTCTGCCCCCGTTCAAGAAAGACTGAAAAAGAATTATCTGTGCGTTGTTTTTTTTAAATGTAGTGATCATTACCAGCGCAAGCAGCACACAATACACTGCACATTTCACATTCACATAAAAGGACTTTTATGCCAATATTTCCCGATATGGTATTACTAACCCGATTTTCCATTGATTTTTTTACTAGCGTAAAACTCTTCCATCTGGAGTCAAACTCATGCTTGTGGGATCCCTGGAACTGCAGGAGGTCACTGATAATCTGTAAGAGACCAAACTGACTGATCACACGATAGATTAGGCAAAAATATACATGACAGAAGGAAATCCATTACTGGAGAACGACCTGTAAGATGTGAATCTGGGATCATAGGGATTATTTCTGATTTATTACATGCAGCTTAAAAGTCATTTGTGTATAATGTATTCTCAGAGACTTAATGGCATCATGTCTAATTTGTGCCATGCACGAAAGTACAGATAATTATCTACCTCATTAATATATGCGTGAACAGAAAACACTTCGATAAGAAGGGGAGAACAAACTGTTACATAGCAAGGCAGAAAGTTTTTTTTTTTTTTTAGTGGACCAAGCATTCACATATAATGAAAGCCCCACCAGGTTTTTGCCACCTAATCTAAGAGCAGCATAATGTAGAGGCAGAGACCCAGATTCCAGTGATGTATCACTTACTGGGCTGAGTAATGTAGTTTTTATAAGATGAATGTTTTATTAGCAGGAGATAGCGTAGCGCCCTGTGCCTGAGTCGCCACAAATAATAGCTACATGTGTATTTCAATCTGTAGAACATGTATTGTCAGCTTTAATGAGATTTGGTTTTCTCTGCTGTTCACTAAATACAAACAAACATTTCCCCACGCACCCTTACTGGGGCTGTTCACCTGACCAGATAAAGCTGGTGTGTGCATCCTAGAAAGAGAGAGGAGGAGGAGCGTAGGTGTGAGGTAAATTCAGTTGAAGTCGGTGTGAGGTGACGAAAGGCATGTAATATGGAGATGGTCCTGTCCTGAGGTAACTGTTGAAACCTCTGGAGGGGCCAGCTACACATTGGCAGGATATCAATCCATAGGCCATGTGGACTTTCAATGTCGGTGGCATACAGATACTGCTATTAGCTTTTTCATAAGGAGCAGTGAATTTTCCCATGAGCTCAGCAACGTGATTGAGACTGGAAACTTCTAGAAGAAACAGTGCGTTTTCCCTCAGGATTCAATTCGCCTCCTCGCTGGAAGGGATTAAAGATGCAGAGTTTCCTTGTCTTGGAAATCCCAGGATTCCAAGACACCTCTTTCCAGGTAGGGAAGTAGCGACAGGAGGATACACTATCACCACACAGCAGAGAAACCAAACTCTCATTGGGGCAGGTCAGACCACCCTCATTGTGAATGATGTAAGAAGAGTTCTGGACTGTTGTGCAGAGCTTCAGTAAAAGGTAAAAGCTCCCTGTCCTGTCTCTGGCTGAATTATTCTCTTCTGCACCATCCCTACCTCAACATTCCCAGGAACCAGCCATAGTTGGAGGGGTGAGGGGACAACACTCTGGCACTGTGCATCACCACCTTACTCTTGAGGCCCTTCAGCAGTGCACGGTCAAACCACAGCCTAATATCCCAACTGTTATAACAAACTATTATTTTTCTCTCCTCCTTTTTAAAATATTTTTATACCTCCATTACAAAAGCCTGTCGCTCACGCCCGGTACAGCCACATCGCTACATGGACTCATGACATCAGAGGTCTACTGGGGCTGGCACAGCTCATCAAAGAACTGGTACACCTGCTGCCAAATAGTCAGGTTTCTGCCTCTGCACAGTGTACACAAATGTGCCACTCAGTGATGTGGACGGGGTTATAAAAAGCTCAGCATTCAGAGAACTGGCAGATTTGCAGCAGATGAAAAACAGTTTTTAATCAAAACAGAAGCTAATCAGTAAAGTAAGGGTTAAATCACTGGAATCAGGGTCTCTGCGCCAAGATCATGCTGCTCTCATATGGGATAAAACAAAAAAAACAACAAAAAAAACTAGTGGCAGATTTCCATTAAATTGGCACTTAGAGTAAATTACATTTAAAAAAAAACAAAAAAAACCCCATTGCTACAGCATTAGGCACTAGTTTAAAGCATTTCACAAGGAAATAATGGCAGCAAACATCTGGTTTTGTTTTCAGCCTTGCAATTTTAGTTTATTAAGTGTTAGAGATCGATTCAGTTTCTGCAATCCTTTGCGCCCATCTTCCCAACGGAGGCGTAATGTCCTAATGCAGTCAGTGGAATCATTAACCACTACTGGGACCGTCCCATAACAATGTCTCATCAAGATCAATCAGACAAGATGCAAACTAGTAAATTTACCTTTATTATCAGAAATAAAGACTTGGTATCATCTTCTGAGTTGTCAAGAATGTAGTCTATTATGAGAGAGGAAACACAGTGAAGTAAATGGAAAGGATAACTATGTGGAGCCAGTGATCACCAAGTATATAAACACTTACGCAAGAGTTTCCTGAGTGTTTCCGCAATGGATTCTCTGTAGTTTTCCCTAGAATAATCTAAAGTAATAAAACAAATCAGATGTGTAGACGTCTTTTTATTACATCAGTAAAAATATGACTAGCATAAGGCTATGAGCGCACTAGGCCGCTTTACCCGTGGATTTGCTGCGGAAATTTCTTGAGAAATGTCTGCAATCTTTGTGCAGACATTTCCCAGCAAGTCCTATGAGAAAAAAAAATAGCTGTGCGCACGCTGCGGATTTTTCTTAAGAAATTTCCTTGAGAAGATTTTCTTGAGAAAATTTCTTGAGAAAATGAGCATGTCCATTCTTTTCCGCAGGTACCTGCGGATTTCTGCAGTACAGCCTGCAAAATCCACAGGGAACAACATGCGGGAAAATCGCGGCAAATTCGCGGCTAATCCACGGCAAATCCGCATGTGGACTTACCGCGGATTTGGTGCGGATTTTTTCCGGAGGTCCGGAAATCTTCCACTCAAGAAATTTTCTTGAGAAACTTCACATTTCTAGTGCGCACAAAGAAGTGATTCTCCAGCCCAGGAAAAGACTACGCCTATAGGTCACTAATGTACAGACAATATACCTGGTATTCTGCATGTGATCGGCACTGCTGCTCTTTCCAAGTGCTTTAGACGCGTCTTGGGGGACCAAAATGACAGCTTCAGTGCCATGGGGAGCACTGGGTAACATTTGCCATTAATGCATGGACCTGCGCTGCAACGTCATCACTGCTGTCTATGAAAGTGGAGTGCGGCAGAGCGATCAGAAGCGATTTACACCTTACAGTGCACACCACATAGGACAGCAGTGGCCGAAATAGTGACTGAGGAGGCGGCCCGGCATTACAAAGCGCTAGCAGTGTGAATCAAAAGCAAGGCACTAGGTAGGTTACCTCTCTATTAGTTATCTAGAGACACTTTTCTTTTTGCTGGGTTATACGGCAGCATTGGGTGAATGTCTACTCATGAAAATCATTTAGTCTTGATTGATATATCATATATATTAAATATATTTTACAGCAGTTGAAGGTCTCTTTTTCTCTTTCGTTTCATTGGGGGACACCGGAAACCATGCTGTGTCCCCTAATGAAGACTCAGCGAAAAAGATTTTACGGCGAGTACCCTTTTTTTTTTTTTTTTCCCCCAATACCGTGCAAATTTCTGGCTATGTGGAAAGTATTGTGTGCAGCAACTAGAGTTCCTGGACTCCTTAGCACCTGGTCAGGGATTCTCCAGAACATAGCGGCAGGAAGGGCGGTCACTCTTGAGCTACATTCACACATAGCAAAAATACTGCTCTGGATTTATGGCTGGAAAATCCAGTCACATACAACCATTGGGATTTTTATATAAAATATAAATCCAGCGCAATCACATGGAATATTAAAAAGTTGTCTTGTTTGATAGTTTTTCATAAAATACAAAAGGTACATGCAGCATAAAAATAAAGTTTGCCCAGGTCAGAGCGACACGTTTCAACAAACTGTCTTAATCATGGTCTCATGTTTGTAAAAAGGTTAAAATTGCTAAATGCTTGAAAAACAAGCAACTTTACAATCCTCTTATTAAAAACCCGGATTTTTAATGTGAAGCTCGTTGCCTACATTAATGGCCACCACTGGAGGCGCCGGTCACATAGGTCAGGAGCACATGATTTTAAGCCGTTAGCTATACGGCTAGTAACCGGATCACTAGATACTGGCCTGCCCTTCTCTCCCGAGGCAAGGCTACCTCTGATAGCAACATGCTGAAGGAGTCTGAAGAAGAAACATGAGACAACCCCCTTTAAAGGGAAAGTAAAGATCACCAACAATTCTGATCGTTAAAGGTTTTTTGACCTGAAGCAAAATCCACAAGTTCAGGAAAAAAAAACAAAACAACATTTTCTACAAAGTGTAAAGAACAAATACTAAAACTTGCCTTCCACGTCTGGTCACCTGCTGGTGACAAAGAAGGTATTCTAGGAGTGATACCTTTATTATGGAATGAGAAAATCCTTCAGTCTTGCAGCCTTCAGAGCACAAATGCTCCTTCAGGCAGTTTACAACATGTTTTATAAACCTGCCTGAAGGAGCCTTTTTCTCATTCGATAATTGAAGGTATGACTACTAGAATACTTTTGCCTTTGTCATTTTTGGGCAAATAAGTAATTATTTCGAATTTTTTGGCCAACGCTGTACCACAATATAATTTTGTATTCTACATCATAAGAATATACTCATATAAAATTCGCATCAGAGTAAGTTAAACAGTTGATGACATGCAGACTGTATATTACACAGATAAACAAGGCGAAACACCAACTGAACTCACCATGGTCAATGCCGTTAAAAAGCTTTGTCTCATCCAAAGACACCAAGCTTGTTACCCTGGAAAAAAACAATGCAATTTATAGGAACAAAGTCGAAATCCCTTCTATCTAAAATTACGTATGAAGAGAAAACACTTCGAGGCTACATATCAGTTTTAGAGATTTGAGTTTCTATTTAAAAAGGGAATATGTGAGTAGGACAAGCCCTTCTGGGCCGTCGATATGGACATGTAGGTCATAGGGAGCTGAATAATATGTTACTTTGATACATGCGAGTCTTATTCCAGAGAAATCCATGTTTCTTATTATGTAAATGAGCTTTTAAGATCTATTGGCTGGACACGGATCTGCATGAGAATCTGCCTCCAGAGAATATGTAAAATGAAATGAGGCGTTGCCAGTGTGAGACATGTAACAACTGACAGTCTGCTCTCATGAGCTACATGAAAAGATCTGGATGGGTCAAAGACACACAGATAAGACCGTACCATAAAGGAATAAAATGATGGCTAGGGTGATGTTAGCACACACCTGTAGAGGTTGTGTGAGGAAATCACCTGTAGAAGCCTGGTTTGCTGAAGGAGACTATAGTCCACAGCAGTTTGGCAAAGCGCTGGTCTGGCTGTGAAACATTTTCGAGTGAATTAAAAAAAAAACAAAAAACAAAAACACCCCAAAAACCCTTGTTTTGATGCTCTGGGTCTCCTCCTTTCTGAGAATGCAGCCCACACATTGTGACAGCCTCCTCCTGATTTACATGTCTCACTCTGGTAATGCCTCCTTTTATTTACAATATTCTCTGGAGGCAGATTCTCAGGGAGATCTATGTCCAGCCCATAGACCTAAACAGCTCATTTACATAATAAGAAAAATATGGAAATACTTGGCATATACCCATTGTTTCCTGTGTCCCCCAATGAAATGAAAGAGAAATGGAAATACTTACAGATGAGATACTCTCTCCCCTTTCAGAGGAGGAAGAAGGTTCCCTGAGCCAGTAAGACAGTTATGTACAATGGTGAGACACTGCTGAACATCATCCCTTAAAAAAAGGAAGAAAAAAAAAAATCTGAATAATATTCCTTTTAGGAGTATACGGAAACTGTCATCTCGAGAACAGGTTATTACACATGTAACCTTGCCCATATTTTGTCAAAAGAATATACAGGAATATCAATGTTGGCATACAGTATATGATAACCTAGAAATTAAAACCAATCACAAATGAGATTATTATTAATATACCTTGACATCTCAAGCTCTCCACTCCCATAATGATTTAATTTTTCCAATTCTGGGCGTAAAAAGTTGTCCAGCAGGTAATAAGCAAATTCAACCTCTTCTGCTGAAGGAACGTGCCACTTGATGTTGAGATTCCACAGGTCTCCGGCCTTGCCCCAGTCCTTTTAGCAAAAATATGTATGTCATTAAGTGTAGCCATTAAGCTTGAGGCAAAGGTAAGGACATGTAATGCATTCCCAGTTATAAAAACCATTCCATTAGTGATAAAGGCACAGTTGAAGCTGAAATTAAAAGGGCTTAGGACTAGAGATGAGCGAACCCAAGGATTGGTGTCCACACCAAATAGACTTACAAAAATTAAATAAATTAGAGTTCGGGTTCGGAGTTCGGGTGCTTTAAGTATGCAAACCACTTGTGCGAGCATCGCTGTGCTCGGGTACGCTCAGTGCTTGGTCCAGTGGGAGCCGCTTTTGAGGGGCTCACACTGGGGGTAAGAACAGCATGATCGGATGTAGTATGCGCACACAAAAAAGAAAAGACCCTGCCCACCCCTGGGAGAGATCTGTTTATCGGTTAAGCTGGCTGCATGTGGATGGAAACTCGAACTGCCCAATTAGTGACTTCCATTGGAGGTTTAGGGTCAAGTCCGTGTCCCAAACCGAGCTTTATCTTAAGTCTAAGTGCACCAAGTAAACCGAACTTCCACAAATCCGCTCAACTCTACTCCTGACCACAGTAGGGGCAATACAGCTTGGTAACCTTTCATGTCCGATTAGCTTCACTTAAAGGGAGGTGAAGGCAAACCGCATAATTTAAAAGGGTTATTCTCAATTTCCTTTTTCAGGAGCACAAAGCTCCCCTGCCTGCCAGTCTTTGTCTGCTGGGTGTGGTGTGCTCCTGATCGATACTTTGGACCAGCAGTCTGGCTGAGCTGGAAGCACATGCAACTTGGTCTCTGCAGCATTGTTTGAGAGCGGCACAACTTACAAAATGTATAGCAAAGAGCTTCCAAGCACGCACTACTCTAACAGGCTGATGCAATGGCCGGTAGACCACAAGCAATAATCTATAGAATTATAAATGCCTCCATTTTTGAGTATGAAGACAATTTTTAATAAGAGATACATTGCAAAGTTGCTAGTTTTACAAGCACTTTACAATTTTACCTGCTTAAGAAGTTGAGAAACCCCTTTTTTAAATGTAAATATGGAAAGGTCTTCACACAAATGAAGCTAAAAAAAGAGAATTTTGTTACTTACCGTAAATTCTTTTTCTTATAGTTCCGTATTGGGAGACCCAGACCATGGGTGTTTAGCTTCTGCCTCCGGAGGACACACAAAGTACTACACTTAAAAGTTTAGCTCCTCCCTCTGAGCTTATACACCCCCTGGTAGCCAGTCCTAGCCAGTTTAGTGCAAAAGCTGAAGGAGAATAGCCACCCACAAGTAGAACCGAGTAAGAACCGGAACAACCGGAGACTCTGTCCACGACAACAGCCGGTGATAACACACGGAACAAGAAAATTGCCAACAGGCAACAGGGAGGGAGCTGGGTCTCCCAATACGGAACTATAAGAAAAAGAATTTACGGTAAGTAACAAAATTCTCTTTTTCTTTATCGTTCCTTTGGGAGACCCAGACCATGGGACGTTCCCTGGGTGGGAATAAAGAGAAAAAAACTAAGAAGTAGGCAAAGCCTAACTTCACAAGTGGGCGACAGCCGCCTGAAGGATGCGTCTGCCCAAGCTCGCATCTGCCGAAGCATTAGCATGCACTTGGTAGTGCTTCGAAAAGGTATGCAGGCTAGTCCAAGTGGCAGCCTGACAGACTTGTTGAGCCGTAGCCTGGTGCCTAAAAGCCCAAGAGGCACCGACAGCTCTGGTCGAGTGTGCTTTGATCCCCGGCGGGGGAGGCACCCGAGTACTCTGGTAGGCGTCCGAAATGGTCGATCTAATCCAACGGGCCAAGGTCGGCTTAGAAGCAGAGAGACCCTTGCGCCGCCCTGTGGTTAGCACAAAAAGAGAGGTGCACCGCCTAAGCGCAGCGGTGCGAGACACATAGATCCGGAGAGCACGCACTAGATCTAGAGTATGCAGCGCTTTCTCAAAGCGATGAACAGGGGCCGGACAGAAGGAAGGCAAGGAAATATCCTGGTTAAGGTGGAAGGGAGAGACCACCTTAAGAAGAAAGTCCGGGGTCGGACGGAGAACTACCTTGTCTTGGTGAAAAACAAAAAAAGGTGACTCCGAGGATAGCGCAGCCAAATCAGAGACTCTCCAGAGAGAAGTTATGGCAACTAGAAAGGCCACCTTTTGAGAAAGACGATACAAAGAAACCTCCCTAAGGGGC
>NC_134355.1:100489382-100526882 GCF_048569485.1 Anomaloglossus baeobatrachus | reverse complement strand
AAGGTATGCAGGCTAGTCCAAGTGGCAGCCTGACAGACTTGTTGAGCCGTAGCCTGGTGCCTGAAAGCCCAAGAGGCACCGACAGCTCTGGTCGAATGTGCCTTGATCCCCGGCGGGGGAGGCACCTGAGTACTCTGGTAGGCGTCCGAAATGGCCGATCTAATCCAACGGGCTAAGGTCGGCTTAGAAGCAGGGAGGCCCTTGCGCCGACCTGTGGTTAGCACAAAAAGAGAGGTGCACCGCCTAAGCGCAGCGGTGCGAGACACATAGATCCGGAGAGCACGCACCAGATCCAGAGTATGCAGCGCTTTTTCAAAGCGATGAACAGGAGCCGGACAGAAGGAAGGTAGGGTAATGTCCTGGTTAAGGTGGAAGGGAGAGACCACCTTAGGAAGAAAGTCCGGAGTCGGACAGAGAACCACCTTGTCTTGATGAAAGACTAAAAAAGGTGACTCCGAGGAGAGCGCAGCCAAATCAGAGACTCTCCTGAGAGAAGTTATGGCCACCAGAAAGGCCACCTTCTGAGAAAGACGATACAAAGAAACCTCCCTAAGAGGCTCAAAAGGGGGTTTCTGCAAAACCGTGAGAACTAAGTTAAGGTCCCAGGGATCCAAGGGCCGCCGGTAAGGCGGAATGATGTGAGACGCGCCTTGCATGAAGGTGCGGACCCGAGCCAGCCGAGCGAGACGCCGCTGGAACAGAACTGACAGAGCTGAGACTTGTCCCTTGAGACAGTTGAGGGACAGTCCTAGCTGCAGACCAGACTGTAGAAAAGACAGAAGGGTCGGCAAGAGAATGGCCAAGGAGGATGGCCGGTAGAGCGACACCAGGACAGGAACATTTTCCAAGCCCTGTGATAGATTTTAGCGGAGGAAGACTACGGGCCCGAGTCATAGTGGAGATGACTTCAGGAGGGATACCCGAAGCCATCAAAATCCAGGACTCAAGAGCCACGCCGTCAATTTGAGAGCCGCAGAATTCGGGCGGAAAAACCGGACCTTGCGAGAGTAGGTCTGGACGGTCCGGGAGATGCCACGGCATCCCTACGGACAGATGGAGCAGGTCTGGATACCAAGCTCGCCTGGGCCAGTCCGGTGCAATGAGGATGACTCGACGGCCCTCCATTCTGATCTTGCGCAGGACTCTGAGCAAGAGAGCTAGAGGGGGAAACACGTAGGACAGACGAAACTGGGACCAGTCTTGAACCAGAGCGTCCGCGGCGAAGGCCTGAGGATCGTGGGAGCGAGCCACGTAAACAGGAACTTTGTTGTTGTGACGGGATGCCATTAGGTCCACGTCCGGAGTGCCCCATTTGCGGCAGATTGACTGAAACACTGCCGGATGCAGAGCCCACTCGCCGCTGTCCACGGTTTGACGGCTGAGATAATCTGCCTCCCAGTTTTCCACGCCTGGGATGTGGACTGCGGATATGGTGGACTTTGAGTCCTCCGTCCACGGAAGGATGCGTTGAACCTCCAACATTGCCAGGCGGCTGCGAGTCCCGCCCTGGTGATTGATGTAGGCAACCGCTGTCGTGTTGTCTGACTGGACTCGGATGTGCTTGCCCGCCAACAGGTGGTGAAAGGCTACGAGAGCTAGGAGCACAGCTCTGATTTCCAGCACATTGATCGAGAGGGCTGATTCGGACGGAGTCCAAGTGCCCTGTGCTCGGTGGTGGAGATATACTGCTCCCCAGCCGGATAGACTGGCATACGTGGTGAGAATCACCCAGGACGGGGCCAGGAAGGAGCGCCCTTGGGACCGAGAGAGGGGCCGAAGCCACCACTGAAGAGAGCTCGTGGTCCGTGGCGACAGAGCCACTAACCTGTGTAAGGAGGAAGGCCGCTTGTCCCAACAGCAGAGAATGTCCAGCTGCAGGGGGCGCAGATGGAACTGGGCAAAGGGAACCGCTTCCATTGACGCCACCATCTGACCCAGCACCTGCATTAGGTGCCTGATGGAATGACGGCGGGGCCTCAGCAGAGAGCGCACCGCCAGATGGAGGGACTGCTGTTTGACTAAGGTGAATACTCGAGGAGCCGTGGCTAACCCGAAGGGGAGAGCCACGAATTGGAAGTGTTCCTCTCAGATTGCAAAACGTAGCCAACGCTGGTGTGAAACTGCAATTGGCACATGCAGATAGGCATCTCTGATGTCGATGGATGCCAGGAAATCTCCTTGGGTCATTGAGGCAATGACTGATCGCAGAGACTCCATGCGAAAATGCCGCACCTGAACATGCTTGTTGAGAAGCTTGAGATCCAGGATGGGCCGGAAGGAACCGTCCTTTTCGGGGACTAGGAAGAGATTTGAGTAGAAACCTCTGAACCGTTCCCGGGCGGGAACCGGTACAATTACTCCGTTGGCCTGCAAGGATGCCACAGCCTGAGAGAAGGCGGCGGCCTTGGAGCAGGGGGGAGTTGACAGAAAAAATCTGTTTGGCGGGCTGGAAGAGAATTCTATCCTGTAGCCGTGGGAGATGATATCCCTTACCCACTGATCGGAGACGTGTTGAAACCACACGTCGCCAAAGTGGGAGAGCCTGCCACCGACCAAGGACGTTGCTGGCTCGGCCAGATAGTCAAGAGGAGGCTGCCTTGGTGGCAGCAGCTCCTGCGGACTTCTGAGGACGCAGCTTCGTGCGCCAGTTGGGCTTCTGGTCCTTGGCTGAGTTAGTGGACGAGGCCGAGGGCTTAGAGGACGACCAGTTAGAGGAACGAAAGGAACGAAACCTCGACTGGTTCCTGCCCTGGACAGGTTTCCTGGTTTTAGTCTGTGGCAAGGAAGTACTCTTCCCGCCAGTAGGTTCCTTAATAATCTCATCCAGTTGTTCACCGAACAGCCTGGACCCAGCAAATGGGAGCCCAGCAAGGAACTTCTTTGAAGAAGAGTCTGCCTTCCACTCTCGAAGCCACAAGATCCTGCGGATAAGCGAGGGAATTAGCCGAAGCCACCGCAGTGCGGTGAGAAGCTTCCAGCATGGCAGACATGGCGTAGGATGAAAAGGCTGAAGCCTGGGAAGTTAAGGCAACCATTTCAGGCATAGAGTCCCTAGTGAGGGAATGCATCTCCTCCAGAGAAGCAGAGATGGCCTTGAGAGCCCACACTGCTGCAAAAGCTGGGGAGAACGAGGCCCCTGCCGCCTCATATACAGATTTGGCCAGAAGGTCAACCTGGCGGTCAGTGGGATCCTTAAGTGAGGTGCCATCAGCCACTGAAACAACTGTCCGGGCTGAGAGTCTAGACACCGGAGGGTCTACCTTTGGTGATTGAGCCCACTCCTTGACCACCTCTGGTGGAAAGGGAAAACAGTCATCAGAACCACGCTTTGGGAAGCGTTTGTCAGGACAGGCCCTGGGCTTGGTCACAGTGGCCTGAAAACTGGAGTGGTTAAAGAACACACTCCTTGTTCTCTTAGGCAAGGTAAACTGGTGTTTTTCTGCCAGAGAGGGTTGCTCCTCTGATGCTGGTGGATTGAGGTCCAGTACAGAATTAATGGACGCAATCAAATCACTAACATCTGCGTCACCCTCGGTCAGATCAATGGGGCACATGGAGCTAGCGTCCGAGCCCACAGTAAAGACATCCTCCTCGTCCTGCGAGTCAGCTCGTGAATCAGAGCCGCGGGACGAGGAAGGAGAGGAGACCTTGCATCTCCTTTTAGGAGGACGGGGTCTGGGAGCAGGTGAAGAATCCTCTGTGAGCTCTGCAGAGCGAGCCGTAGCAGCAGAGGCGCCCTGAGAAGGGGGCTGATGCATGCTCATCAGAGTCCGGGACAACTCTCCCATGGAGTCGGCAAAGGACTGGGAGATAGACTTAGAGAAGGATTCTACCCAAGCCGGGGGTTCAGCCACCGGGGCCGGAGCAGCCGGAGGGACCACTGGGGAGACTCCAGGCTGAGGCACCACCATGTTAGAGCAGGCGTCACAATGTGGATAAGTGCTCGGTTCAGGCAGTACGAGCTTACATGCAGTGCATATAGAATACAGCCTTGCAGCCTTGCTCCTAGTGTGAGACATGCTGCTGAGGTGGGGGCTCTGAGCCAGAATGACCCCCAGAGAGTGTATAAAAAGGTCCACAACCGGAGGTTGTGGCTTACCAGACCGTTTGTGTGCCCTCCGGATCCCACAGCTCGGACCCCCAGACAAATTAGCAGAGATGCTGCAGTCAGCGCCGATCGGTGTGAGAACGCTGATAAAATGGCGCCGGAGCGAGGAGAGGGGGCGGAGCCTAGTCAAAGAGCGGGATCCGGAGGGCCAAGGAGATATACAGGGGAGGGAAACATCTCCTCAGAGAGGAGTGTCCTCCCCTGTGCCGAACGGCCGGTGGGCGGAGCCGCACTGTCCCTCTGCATGACTGACATGCAGGGGCAGTGAAAACGAAACTAGGCCTCAGGCGAAGCCGGGGCCTAGATTTTACAATGCGGCCGGCGCGCAGGCACCCTCGGCGCGGTTCTCAGGTGAAAACCAGAGACCCGGCCGGAAAAGTTAAATAACACACTCTCCCCAACAATAAAGTACAAGGGACCCCCCAAATAACGTCTCAAATACTTAGCTTGTGAGACGCAGGGCCAGGTCCCTGAGGGATGAGTGCTCCGTCCGGCAGGATCCTGAAAGGGCTGCGGATGGAGACCGGTCTCCTGCAAGGCAGTGAGAACCGTGCTGGCTCCCACTTCAAGCCAGAGCCCGAGGGATGGTGAAGGAGTGCGGCATGTAAGGCTCCAGCCTTGGAATCAACCTTAACAACACCACCGACACAGTGGGGTGAGAAGGGACATGTCGGGAGTCCAGGCTTAGACCCGCTTTTATTCAAATTCTTTATCAAAAATCAGATGAGAATGCATGTGTGGATGTGTGCCTCCTGAACACAAAGCATTGAACTGGCTATATTTGGTTATCCAGGGGGTGTATATGCTCGGAGGGAGGAGCTACACTTTTTAGTGTAGTACTTTGTGTGTCCTCCGGAGGCAGAAGCTATACACCCATGGTCTGGGTCTCCCATAGGAACGATGAAGAAAAATCTGTTTGGCGGGCTGGAAGAGAATTCTATCCTGTAGCCGTGGGAGATGACATCTCACCCACTAATCGGAGACGTGTTGAAACCAAGCGTCGCCAAAGTGGGAGAGCCTGCTACCGACTAAGGACTTCGCCGGAGCGGGCAGAGAGTCATGAGGATGCTGCCTTAGTGGCAGCACCTCCTGCGGTCTTCTGTGGACGCGCTTTTGGGCGCCAGTTGGATTTCTGGTCCTTGGCTGAGTTAGCGGACGAGGCCGAGGGCTTAGAGGACGACCAGTTGGAGGAACGAAAGGAGCGAAACCTCGACTGATTCCTACCCTGGGCAGGTTTCCTGGTTTTCGATTGTGGCATGGAAGTACTCTTCCCGCCAGTAGCTTCCTTAATAATTTCTTACAGCTGTTCTCCGAACAGCCGGGACCCAGCAAAAGGGAGCCCAGCAAGGTACTTCTTTGAAGAAGCATCTGCCTTCCACTCTCAAAGCCACAAGATCCTGCGGATAACGAGGGAATTAGCCGAAGCCACCGCAGTGCGGTGAGAAGCCTCCAGCATGGCAGACATGGCATAAGATGAAAAAGCTGAAGCTTGAGAAGTTAGGGCAACCATTTCGGGCATAGATTCCCTGGTGACGGAATGCATCTCCTCCAGAGAAGCAGAGATGGCTTTGAGAGCCCACACTGCTGCAAAAGTCGGGGAAAACGCGGCCCCCGCCGCTTCATACACAGACTTGGCCAGAAGGTCAATCTGACGGTCAGTGGAATCCTTAAGGGAGGTGCCATCAGCCACCGACAACGGTCCGGGCTGAGAGCCTAGACACCGGAGGGTCTACCTTCGGGGAGTGAGTCCACTCCTTGACCACCTCAGGTGGAAAGGGAAAACGGTCATTAGAACCACGCTTTGGGAAGCGTTTGTAAGGACAGGCCCTGGGCTTGGTCACAGCGGCCTGAAAACTGGAGTGGTTAAAGAACACACTCTTTACTGTCTTAGGCGAGGTAAACTGGTGCTTTTCTGCCAGAGAGGGTTGCTCCTCTGATACTGGCGGATTGAGATCCAGTACAGAATTAATTGAAGCAATCAAGTCACTAAGATCTGAGTCACTTTCGGACAGATCAATGGGGTACATGGAGTTAGCCTCCGAGCCCCCTGTAAAGGCATCCTCCTCCTCCTGCGAGTCAGCTCTTGAATCAGAGCCGCGGGAGGAGGAGGGAGAGGAAACCCTGCGTCTCCTCTTAGGAGGACGGGGTCTGGGCCCTGATGATGAATCCTCTGTGAGCTCCGGTCCTAAGGGACCCTTAGCAGTAGAGGCACCCTGTGAAGGGGCCTGATGCATATTCATCAAAGTCCTAGACAGAAGTCCCATGGACTCAGCAAAAGACTGGGAGATAGACCTAGAAAAGGATTCTACCCAAGCCGGGGGTTCAGCCACAGGTGCAGGAGCAGCCTGAGAGACCACTGGGGGTGAGACTCCAGGCTGTGGCACCGCCAAGTTAGAGCAGACATCACAATGTGGATAGGTGCTCGGTTCAGGCAGCAGGAGCTTACATGCAGCGCATATAGTATAAAGCTTTGGAGCCTTGCTCCTCGTGTGAGACATGCTGCTGGAGTGAGGGCTCTGCAAGAGAATGAACCCCAGAGAGTATATACAGAGGTCCACAACCAGAGACCAGTTGTGGACCAGACCGCTGGAGCGGTGTTGTGTGCCCTCCAGATCCCGAAGCCCGGACCCCCAAGCACAACACCTCAGCAGGGATGCAGAGTGCAGACCAGCGCCGAGTGAGAAAATGGCCACCGGAGCGGAGAGGGGGCGGGACTTGGCTTGGAGAGCGGGAACTGGAGGGCCATAGAGACCTACAGGGGAGGAGAAACGCACAGCAGTGGGGAGTGTCCCTCCCCTGTGCAGAACGGCCGCCGGGAGGAGCCGAGCTTGTCCCTCTGCATGAGTGACATGCGAGGGCAGTGAACAGAAACTAGGCCTCCGGCAAAGCCGGGGCCTAAATTTGAGCGGCGAGGCCGTCGCGCAGGCACCATCGGCGCGGTTCTCGCGCGACAGCTAGAGAACCCGCCGGAAATGCCAATAAATACAGTAAGCACACTCTCCCCAAACAATAAAGCATAGGGACCCCCAATATATATATAAACGTCTCAGGTACTTAGCTGCTGAGACACAGGGCCAGGTCCCTGGGGATGAGTGCTCCGGTCCAGCAGGGTCCTGAAGGGCTGCGGATGGAGACCAGTTTCCTGCCAGTTATGGAGACCGTGCTGGCTCCCACTTCAAGCCAGAGCCCAGGAGGGATGGTGAAGGAGCACGGCATGTGAGGCTCCAGCCTCGGAAATCAACCTTACAACACCGCCGACACAGTGGGGTGAGAAGGGACATGCCGGGGGTCCAGACGTGGACCCGCACTTCTTCAATCTCAATCCAAAAGGAAACAAATCATATGAGAATGCATGTGTGAATGTATGCCTCCTGAACACAAAGCGATAAACTGGCTGGGTCTGCTCACCAGGGGGTGTATAAGCTCAGAGGGAGGAGCTACACTTTTAAGTGTAGTACTTTGTGTGTCCTCCGGAGGCAGAAGCTAAACACCCATGGTCTGGATCTCCCAAAGGAACGATAAAGAAAAAAACATTTTGGTTTAAAAAAGATTGTCAGTTTGCGAACAAGGTCCTCACACCTCTTGTTGAAATTATTGAATAGTGTCTTGCTCTGTAATGTCTAATATAGTTTGTATGTGTCCACTCATTTGTAAACTGCTGCAGAATACAGTGGGTACGGAAGTATTCAGACCCCTTTAAATATTTCCCTTTATTTCATTGCAGCCATTTGGTAAATTCAAAAAAGTTCATTTTTTCTCATTAATGTACACTCTGTACCCCATCTTGACAGGAAAAAACAGAAATGTTGAAATTTTTGCAAATTTATTAAAACAAAAAACTGAAATATCACATGGTCATAAGTATTCAGACCCTTTGCTCAGACACTCATATTTAAGTCACATGCTGTCCATTTCCTTGTGATCCTCTTTGAGATGGTTCTACTCTCTTTCATTGCAGTCCAGCTGTGTTTAATTAAAACAGATCGGATTTGATTTGGAAAGGCACATGTAGCACCCATGGGGCAAGGGGTTAACTTTACTCATCGCCAAGCCGGTGATGTCGGGTCTGGGTATGTCACAGGTGGCCCTGCCTGGCTTTGTGGCCCTGAGGCGTACAATAAAAGGAGGGATGATGGAGGATGGGGTGATGGGGATGGTTGTTTGTCTCATGACGTCACCTGTGGTACGTGGCCAGTGATTAGCTGGCGCTGCGGGTGATATGTCCTCCGGGGCTGATGGTGTCGCAGCAAGGGTGGTTCTGCTCCCCACAGGTGGAACGGGCCCCAGGCAGGGTGATAGGGTGGTAGTCTATGGTGTTGTACACTGGGGAGCGGGCTGAGGACGCCGACAGTAACTGGACAACACAGGCAGGTAGATTCTTTTACCTTTTACTAGGCAGATGTTATGGTCCCAGGTACAGTGGTCCGGTCAGCCAGGAAGCCGTCAGAAGTCCCTTCTCTGCCAGGTAGGTTGGAGGCCTTCCTAAAGGCCCCGTCACACACAGAGATAAATCTTTGGCAGATTTGTGGTTGCAGTGAAATCATGGACATATTGTTCCATTTGTACACAGCCACAAAACTGGCACTGATTGTCCACAGTTTCACTGCAACCACAGATCTGCCACAGATTTATCTCTGTGTGTAAAGTGGCCTTTAGTGCGTTCTGAATGTGAGTCGCTGTGGCCTGGAGCAGCACAGCTTCTCTCTTCCTAGATGTATGTAATTTTCCTTGTTCCTTGTGGCTGGCAGCGTGAGCTGGATGTAATGCCCGCCGGTCTCGCTGCGGCCCCGGGCGCTATTATGTTACTGCGCCTTGGGAGTCTCTGTTGGGCCAGGAGGCATAGAATCTACTGCCTTCTGGGTTTACTGCTGGGCCGTTAGCACCCGACAGTCGAGGACCCCGGTGTCCTGATTCGGCACTCGGTCCTGGAAAGCTTGCAGACAGCTCTCTAACAGCCAAACAATCAAAATGACTGCTGGAACACCATTGTAAATGTGAACAATGGTGTTCCAGCAGTCATTTTGCTTGTTATGAAGTTTTTTTCTGTCTGAGAAACCAGTCCCGCCCTTTAGCCACGATTATTCAACTTCCTACATAGCCAGGTCCCTTGCTTCCCATACACAGCAGGTTTCAACCACACATAGAGGTAACATTTGGTTAGTTACCCATGCACACAAGCAGGTTTTAACCACATATAGGAGGTAACATTTGGTTAGGGACCCCATAAATAAGAGATTACCGTTCTCCTTCACTGCTACTAGAGTTCTAAGTTTTCTGTTCCTGTTCGTCTCTCTAACCCATCCCAACCCAGAATGCACAGGGAAGCTCACCCCAAACAGGACTTGAGCTCCCCCTTCTGCTTCTGGCCTGGATTAGGAAGTGTGTGTGTGATTGTACTTGACAGAGAGCTCCCCCGCTGCTTCCAGGTGTAGCACTGCCCACCAATGAGGAGAACAACGCCACTGTGGCTCTCATGACCACTGGGGTGCCACACACACACACACCCCTGTCGATATAAGACCTCACAGGTCACAGTGCATTTCACACCAAATGAGAATCAAAAGGAACTGCCCAAGGAGCTCAGAGACAGAATTGTGGCAAGACACAGATCTAGCCAAGGTTAGAAAAGAATTTCTGCAGTACTTAAGGTTCCTAAGAGCACAGTGGCCTCCATAATCTTTAAATGGAAGAAGTTTGGGACCACCAGAACTCTTCTTAGACCTGGCTGTCCAGCCAAACTGAGCAATTGTGGGAAAAGAGCCTTTGTGAGAGAGGTAAAGAAGAACCCCAAGATCACTGTGGCTGAGCTCCAGAGATGCAGTAGGGAGATGGGAGAAAGTTGCATAAAGTCAACTATCACTGCTGCTCTCCACTACTCAAGCCTTTATGGCAGAGTGGCCTGACTGAAGACTCTCGGCACTGCAAGACAGATGAAAGCCCAAAAAGAGCTTGCAAAAAAACACACAAAGGACTCCCAGACTATGAGAAATAAGATTCTCTGGTCTGATGAGACAAAGATAGAACTTTTTAGTGATATTTCTAAGCGGTATGTGTGGAGAAAACCAGGCACTGCTCATCACCTGCCCAATACAATCCCAACAGTGAAACATGGTGGTGGCAGCATCATGCTATGAGGTGTTTTTCAGCTGCAAGGACAGGAAGACTGGTTGCAATTGAAGGAAAGATGAAGGCAGCCAAGTACAGAGATATCCTGGAAGAAAACCTCTTTCAGAGTGCTCTGGACCTCAGACTTGGCCAAAGGTTCACCTTCCAACAAGACAATGACCCTAAGCACACAGCTAAAATAACAAAGGAGTGGCTTCAAAACAACTCTGACCATCCTTGACCGGCCCCAGCCAGAGCCCTGACCTAAACCCAATTCCGCATCTCTGGAGAGACCTGAAAATAGCTGTCCACCAACATTCACCATCCAACCTGACAGAACTAGAGAGTATCTGCAAGAAACAATGGCCGAGGATCCCCAAATCCAGGTGTGAAAAACCTGTTGCATCAGTCCAAAGAAGACTCATGGCTGTAATAGCCCAAAAGGTGCTTCTACTCAATACTGAGCAAAGGGTCTAAATACTTATGACCATATGATATTTCAGTTTTTCTTGTTTAATACATTTTCAAAAATTTCTACATTTCTGTTTTTTCTGTCAAGATGAGGTGCATTGTGTTCATTAATGAGAAAAAAAAAAAAGGAACTTTTTGAATTAAAGAGTGAAAAATTTCAAGGGGTCTGAATACTTTCCGTACCCACTGTATGTTGGCACTATAGGAATAAAACTATTATGGTATCATTTATAATGTAGAGCAGCAGGGAGTCACTCCACGCAACTTTGCTTGGAAAGCTTCATGGGTGGGTATGCTGGCTCATTTAAACATCCACCTGACAAAATCCAAGCGAAACGCGAGTTGGGTGCAGTGGGTTCCTGCTATGCTACCTTATATTTTTTTACGCTTATGATTATACACTGCCATCTTGTGGTAGAGATTGAAATTGTAGGGTGTACATACATTTTTACCCAGGTGTTTTCTCATCCCATTTGCTTGTATTCTTGTGACCTTGCATTGTCTCTATACTAATACCATCTATGTATGTAATTTTCAATTGCAATCATACAAAACAATGAATTGCTTAATACTCTTCATCTAAAATTGGATTCACCCAAGAGTGCCAATCTCTTCTAGAGCCCAAAACCACCTACGTACAGAACGAAGGGAATTTTGTTTACTTACCGTAAATTCCTTTTCTTCTAGCTCCTATTGGGAGACCCAGACAATTGGGTGTATAGCTTCTGCCTCCGGAGGCCACAGAAAGTATTACACTTTAAAAAGTGTAACCCCTCACCTCTGCCTATACACCCTCCCGTGGATCACGGGCTCCTCAGTTTTGGTGCAGAAGCAGGAAGGAGAAAACTTATAAATTGGTCTAGGGTAAATTCAATCCGAAGGATGTTCGGAGAACTGAAGACCATGAACCAAAAGACAATTCAACATGAACAACATGTGTACACAAAAGAACAACCAGCCCGAAGGGTACAGGGGCGGGTTCTGGGTCTCCCAATAGGAGCTAGAAGAAAAGGAATTTACGGTAAGTAAACAAAATTCCCTTCTTTGTCGCTCCATTGGGAGACCCAGACAATTGGGACGTCCAAGAGCAGTCCCTGGGTGGGTAAAATACCACCTCAATAAAAAGAGCCGAAAAACGGCCCCCTCTTACAGGTGGGCAACCGCCGCCTGAAGGACTCGCCCACCTAGACTGGCGTCTGCCTAAGCATAGGTATGCACTTGATAGTGTTTCGTGAAAGTGTGCAGACTAGACCACGTAGCTGCCTGACACACCTGCTGAGCCGTAGCCCGGTGCCGCAATGCCCAGGACGCACCCACGGCTCTGGTAGAATGGGCTTTCAGCCCTGAAGGAAGCGGAAGCCCAGAAGAACGGTAGGCTTCGAGAATCGGTTCCTTGATCCACCGAGCCAAGGTTGACTTGGAAGCCTGCGAACCCTTACGCTGGCCAGCGACAAGGACAAAGAGCGCATCTGAACGACGCAGGGGCGCCGTGCGAGACACGTAGAGCCGGAGTGCTCTCACAAGATCCAAAGAGTGCAAATCCTTTTCACACTGGTGAATTGGATTAGGGCAAAATGAAGGCAAGGAGATATCCTGATTGAGATGAAAAGGGGATACCACCTTAGGGAGAAATTCCGGGACCGGACGCAGAACCACCTTATCCTGGTGAAACACCAGGAAGGGGGCTTTGCATGACAGCGCTGCGAGCTCAGACACTCTCCGAAGTGATGTGACTGCCACTAGGAAGGCCACCTTCTGCGAAAGGCGTGATAGTCTACATGAGCCGAGGGGCCCACCAGTGTCCGAGGCTCCGGCTGAGCAAGCGAGGCAGGAGTCGAGCATTGCTCGCAGTGAGGGTAGGTGGAACCCGCAGGTAACATAGCCCCACAAGAGGTACAGGCCGCGAAAAAAACCTGTGCCTTAGCAGCTTTGCTCCTTGTGGACGACATGCTGTTGTCTCCTAGGAGAGTGACCACTGAGGGTATATGGGAAATGGGTATACATCCCGACCGAACAGATACATACATACACATATATATATATATATATATATATATATATATATATATATATATATATATATATATATATATATATATATATATATATATATATATATATATATATATATATATATATATATATATATCTCTATATCTCTATTCCGGCACCCTAGGGGGACCAGCACCGGGTGACCGGTGTGGCTTACCGACCGCTAACGAGCGGAGTGTGTCCTCCAGATTCCCTGCCTTGGATCCCCCGGAGCTGCAGAGCTGTTCACTGAGAAGCCTCCACCGGCAGAATGCCAGAAAATGGCTGCCGGAGCTCTCAGGGGAGGAGTGGAGCCGTGGGCGGCGCCAGCAAAGTGCGGGAATCTGGGGTCCCCACAGTGATCAGTGAGGGGGGAGGAAGACATGCAGGATGCTCCAGCCCTCACATCCGACGTCATGTCGGTAATCCCGCCCTTACCCCTGACAGGCAGGCCCGGGGGCGGGATTTTTGCGACTAGGCCGCGATGAAGCCGGGGACTAAATTTGAGACCGCGCCCGACAAGCAGGCACGGTCGGCGCGGAAGTCCACCGGCCTCCTCAATTCAGCAGCTGCCGCGGCTTCCGGGAAGAAGGTGCGCTCCCTGCACAGTCCCCAATGGGGACACAGAGTACCTTTGAGTTGCAGGGCCCGGTCCCTGAGGTTGAAGAGGCTCCTGTCCGGTAGGTTCCCACAGGGGCTGCGGATGGAGCACGGTCCCAGCAAATGGATGACCGCTTAGGATCCCACTTCTCCCAGAGCCGCATAAGGGATGGTGAAGGAGACGGCATGTGGCTCCAGCCTCTGTACCCGCAATGGGTACTTCAACCTTAACAACACCGCCGACGTAGTGGGGTGAGAAGGGAACATGCCGGGGGCCCCGTGGGGGCCCTCTTTTCTTCCAACCGACATAAGTATGAGAATGCATGAGTGGATGTGTGCCTCCTTCCACACAAAGCATAAAACTGAGGAGCCCGTGATCCACGGGAGGGTGTATAGGCAGAGGGGAGGGGTTACACTTTTTAAAGTGTAATACTTCGTGTGGCCTCCGGAGGCAGAAGCTATACACCCAATTGTCTGGGTCTCCCAATGGAGCGACAAAGAAATTTCCTTTATCATAGATGAAAATTTGATACATTGAAGTAAATACTTATACTATAATGATATATGGCATAGACGTAATGACTTCTAATACTCCTAAATGTTCTTCAAGGGCTGCCGTGTTCACACAACAATGGCCACAGAAAACACAATCACAGCTTATAAATAATCCACTGCACTTACTGCTGGTGAGCTGAGTTATAACACTGCAGCAATGAGGGAGAAAGAGCTTCAAAGAATCCACCGGACAACACTAATGACAAAGGCGAGAAAAGACATGATGAGATGCACAAGGCCTGGCAGAATATCTGTCTAAACACATTGCAGTCAAACAGGTCATCTACAAACAGAGGACTGGGAAAATTAGGTGTGATCAACCCGGCTTCCCGATAAATTAAGGGCACGCAGAGATCAACTGCAATATGTGTGATCAGAACAGTCACAGGGACTGTGCACTTCATTACTAAAATTGAGGGTGTTTTTTACATTACTAAAAAGATTACAGACATTATTTAAGACTTCATAGGTTCAGTTGATTTTGATTTACTAAGAGTAAAATATTACGTATAAACACCCCCCCCCCCCCAAAAAAAAAAAAACAAAAAAAAAACCCCAAAACCCAAACTGAAAAAAAACCCCACTTTTTTTGCCCCTCAGTGGCATTATTTGATACGGCAGTAAAAAAAAAAAAATAAATCCTGTACAGCAAATGTGATAAAATGTTCACTGCAGGAATTTTGGGTGTGGTACTTAATGATGTGGTTTACTGATTTTTTTTTTTTTGCTACTGTTATCGTGGATCAATTCTGCAAATCGCTTCATTCTTCACCTACGTCAAGCAGTGACCTACAGCTCAATTCTGATCGGCTGTGTACAACGCCCTGCTTCCTCCCTGTGCTAAGGTGACAAGAGGGGGACACTACTAGCTTACAGAAGCTGTGCTAATAGTACAGTTGAGCAAAAAGATTTGCAAGACCATGGCCCAGTGGCCATGCCGGTAGTCGTTGGCCACCGGACAAGAGCCCAGCAAATCATCTCCTACCTGCTGGCGTAGTCATTGCTGCATGACGCACACATGATGTTGCGCTAAACTAATTAAAAGAGGTGTCGGGGTTTTCAGGTAGGTAGAACATTCCCATTTCTCTGCCCCAGTGGCCATGTACTACCAATTTGTTGCTGGACTGAAGTCCCGCAAAACATTTTGCTTAAATGTACCTATTGGGATTTACGTCAAAAGCAGACAGCTATGTATAGAAGTTGCACAAACTATAAAGCAAAGAAATGGTAGAAAATGGTTAAGACTTTTTGGAAAGTTTTTGATTTGTTTTAAAATAGCAAAAAATAAGAAAAAGCAAAAAGGTCCATAGACTTCTAGGTACATCTCCTTTTTGACCAACCACTTAGGGATGACTTAGGCATTTTCACTTATTGATGCCTCTTCCAGAGTATATAATTTTGGTATATATTCATGATCACCAATACACTAACAGAAAGACCCAGTTTGTAGCTTTACCTTGACTGCAGCACGGCAGAGATCTGCCACCATCCTGCCAGAAACTCTGGTCTCAAATATATTGGACACCGCAAAGTTGAAAACTTTCTCCAGAGCAACCTACAATAAAGTACACCATTAGCTATTACACAATTAGTATACACTGTGTGCAGAATTATTAGGCAAATGAGTATTTTGATCACTTGATACTTTTTATACATGTTGTCCTACTCCAAGCTGTATAGGCTGAGAGCCAACTACCATTTAAGTAAATTAGGTGATGTGCATCTCTGTAATGAGGAGGGGTGTGGTGTAATGACATCAACACCCTATATAAGGTGTGCTGTTAGGCAACTTCCTTTCCTTTGGCAAAATGAGTCAGAAGAGAGATTTGACAGGGTCTGAAAAGTCCAAAATTGTGAGATGTCTTGCAGAGGGATGCAGCAGTCTTGAGATTGACAAACTTTTGAAGCGTGATCACTGAACAATCAAGCATTTCATGGCAAATAGCCAACAGGGTCGCAAGAAGTGTGTTGGGCAAAAAAGGCGCAAAATAACTGCCCATGAATTGAGGAAAATCAAGCATGAAGCTGCCAAGATGCCATTTGCCACCAGGTTGGCCATATTTCAGAGCTGCAACGTTACTGGAGTATCAAAAAGCACAAGGTGTGCCATACTCCGGGACATGGCCAAGGTAAGGAAGGCTGAATAATGACCAAATCTGAAGAAGAAACATAAGATAAAACGGGGATAAAGAAAAATCTTAAGACAGGTTGTTCAAAGGTTTTATGGACGGATTAAACGAGAGTGACTCTTGATGGGCCAGATGGATGGGCCAGAGGCTGGATCAGTAAAGGGCAGAGAGCTCCACTCCGACTCAGACGCCAGCAAGGTGGAGGTGGGGTACTGGTATGGGTTGGTATCATGAAAGATGAACTTGTGGGACCTTTTAGGGTTGAGGATGGAGTGAAGCTCAACTCCCAGACCTACTACCAGTTTCTGGAAGACAACTTCTTCAGGAAGAGGTACAAGAAGAAGTCGGTATCGTGCAAGAAAAACATGATTTTCATGCAGGACAATGCTCGATAACATGCATCCAACTACTCCAAAGCGTGGCTGGCCAGTAAAGGTCTAAAAGATGAAAAAATAATGACATGGCCCCCTTGTTCACCTGATCTGAACCCTATAGAGAACCTGTGGTCCCTCATAAAATGTAACATCTACAGGGAGGGAAAACGGTACACCTCTCAGAACAGTGTCTGGGAGGCTGTGGTGGCTGCTGCACGCAATGTTAATCGTAAACAGATCAAGCAACTGACAGAATCTATGGATGGTAGGCTGTGGAGTGTCATCATATAGAAAGGTGGCTATAGTTGTCAATTTGTTAGGGTTTTGTTTTTGCATGTCAGAAATGTTTATTTCTAAATTTTGTGCAGTTATATTGGTTTACCTGGTGAAAATAAACAAGTGAGATGGGAATAGATTTGGTTTTTATTAAGTTGCCTAATAATTCCGTTACCTGCACATACAGATATCCTCCTAAGATAGTCAAATCTAAAAAAAAAAACCACTCCAACTTCCAAAAAAATTAAGCTTTGATATTTAGGAGTATTTTGGGTGATTGAGAACATAGTTGTTGATCAATAATAAAAAAAATCCTCTAAAATACAACTTGCCTAATAATTCTGCACACGGTGTAGTTGAACCCCTCCAAACAAAAACAACATGCCCTTCATTCAATTGATCAGATTGTGTGCTGGGAGGTGACCCTTCCACAAACCCAATATTGATTACGATGAGGACGTCACAAATTTCAGCTAAAATGTAGAACGCTAGTGCCATTTTTAAAGAACAAACATTTAAAGTGGACCTTTCACTAAATTATGCATGCTGAACCTAAACGTTGTAATAGTGGCTGCAGAGTGGAATAAAACTTTTTTTTTTATTTCACCTTTCTGTTGCGGACTATTTGGCATCTAATAAGTTAACTTTAGTTAAGTCCAAGTGGGTGTTATCAGATATTTTTCACTGTGGGTGTGTGTTTCTCTCTTTATGATGCTGATCAATCATAAGCAGACAGCAACACAGCCGAAAAAGAACACTATTTCTCAATGGCTTACGTTTCTTATAATTTGAGATATAAGGATACAGCCCTTATCTACTGGTCGAACCTCCTGCATGATTAGAAAGTGCTGGGAGATTGGAGCACAGATAGCTCCCACCTTTCAGATCAGGTACCTGTGATGGGAAGGGGCAGCAGACCTGCATCTAGCTGTGTCTCATTACAAACCCTTCTATCAGCTCTCTTCCTGTCATACCACTGTCAGCTCTGCTATATAGCCACTCGCCCACACTGACTTTCCATGGAGGAGTCACACTTATGCCTGTTGTACGCAAAGCAACATTTGAGCATACCAGACATAAGTGTGATTACGGACAAAGCTCCAGACCACAAGATGCTGTACAGCAAAACTGGCAGCCCTGAGAAGAGCTGATAGAAGGGTTTGTAATGTGACACACCACGACACAGCTAGCTACACTTTCTAATCATGCAGGAGGTTAGACCAGGAGATCAGTGCTGTATCTTTACATATCACACACTGAGAAACCTAAGCTATTGTGAGGGCATGATCTTTTTCTGCTGTGTTCTTGCCTGCTTATGATTGAGCAACTTATACAGGGAGAAGAAGTACACACCCCCATGAGAACCATCTGATACTGTTTGTTAAGTACAAGTGGGTGTTAAAACCAATCTGCAGCCACAATTATGTCCTGTGCCCAGTTCAACATGAAAAATTTGGTAATGCTTAGATGTGGCATCACAATTATATGTAACTTTTAAGGCTAAAACTGCTATTTTGGGCAGCATTACATTCTCCATGTTTTAAACGCCAAACTGTTTGTTTAGGCCACCCCAATAGGATGTTCTAGAGTATCCTGAAAATTGTTAACACTTTATGTAGTATTGGTTTATTGTGGAGGAGGTAAAAATAAAAAATGTAACAAAAACAGTATTACAACCACAAAATCTATTTAAAGAAATCTAATTATTAACTCCACATGAATTTAGGTAAATATCCTAATAATTAAAAGCTTTATAATAGTAGATAACTGCTCACACTCACTTATAACAAAATATATTAAACTTTTACACACTGTGCCACGCTAAAAGATATTAACATTTTCTGCTGATGTGTGTGGCTTCCTCAGGGGGATATAAAAAGTGTCCATATATAACAACTATTTATAGAAAGCTTAACCAATTAGAAATGCAAAGAAGAAATACAGATGCCTATAATACTATGATGACGTTTACCTATAACCGTATTGGAATGACCTCGATTAGAGAAAAGCGCAGCATGTCATATCAAGAGGAAATCCTGTTTGTGGCGTGCATATCAGTATGTACCACACCTTCGGAAGTGACATATCGATGACAGTGGAGCAACATAACCGGATGAGGTCTTGGTATAAGTTATAAGTGTGGGGTGTGTGTTAGCATCACCACATCGCCATCACTGGAAATGCTATTGGGCATGTTAGTTTGACACGCACAATAATCTGGTGCAGCAAAAAAATATGTCAGATTGGATAATAGGATGCAAGTAGTAGTAGTCTACCATAGAGGTTATAACAATGTGCCTTGCATTAAGGACACAGTTGGTTGCCATTTGTGGGGTCTGCAGCTTGTCCCTCCCGCTTTTACTAATTCTGGGCAATACTTTTAGGGTCACATGCCTTAAAAAATATATATATTTTTTAATGTGTTACTCTATTACTTAAGTATATATTTTCAACATATGTATTTTTGTTCTTTTAGACGGCACTAATATCTATTTTCCTGGAAATAAGCACAGTTAGGCCGGGGCCACACAGGGCACTTGTGCGATGCTCGCATGACACTCGGCTCACACTGGCAGCACAGCAGGAGCAGAGTGTCATGCTAGTATCCCTGCGACTGCGGTCAGACTGTGCGAGCGGACCTCAGCTGCAGGGGGTGGGCCGGCTCTCAGGAGGGGCGGACCAGCGCTGCAGAGGAGAGGGCTGGCACGGAGGAGGAGAGTGAGGGATTTATCTCCCTCTCTCCTCCATAGCCGGCTATTGCGATTCTCGCTCTGTACGCGCGGCACTCCGGTGTACCACGAGTGCAGTGTGATTTTTCTCTCGCCCCATTCACTTGAATGGATGCGAGAGAAATGAGTCTCGCATTACAGTTGCGGCATGCTGCGATTGTTTTCTCGGTCCGATTAGGGCTGAGAAAATAAATCGCTCATGTGCACTGACACACAGGCTAATATTGGTCCGAGGGAAAGGCGATGTTTTATCTCACTTCACTCGCACAGATTTTCTCGCCGTGTGGCTTAGGCATTAAGGTAGTGCCGGTCTTTGTTAAATATAAAATCATTGTTTAGGTTTCACTTATTATCACAAAGCTTCTGCAACAATGAAACCAACCTTAAAAATCTCCTTGGAGCACTGAGTGAGGATTGTACTGAATGTTGACGACAGGCCCAGTTCAACCAAACTTTCAACGTGGGTCATCTTCTCAGTCTCTGTCTCTTCTCGCGTTTGTTCCAGTACACTACTTTCAATAAGGGCAAAACACCTACAAAGCAATAAGAAAACAATGTACATTTTATGTAAGTAAATCTAAATGAATCTTTTAATACAATAGAAATGTGCAAGACATATGGAGGCGTGAGGAGAAAATTAAAATCCATTATCTAGAATTGAATGTTCTGAAATCCCAAACCAAAAGAATATAAAAAAAAACAGCAGCTTCAGTCTTTGCAGAGGTATAAAATCTAATCCATCATTCGAAAGGTCCTAAGTTAATAATATTTATGGGAAATCTGTTAATGTAAATGATCTCCATAGGGGGGTTGCAGGGACATATAATAGGTGCACTAAACTTGGGTCAGATATTTCTGCCACATTTATTAAAGAGAACCAACCACCAGGATTTTGCGATATGCAGTAACGGCAGTGCCATACTGGCACCAAGATACTGAATCCAGGCATACCTGTTATAGAAAGATCCGATGCTTGGTTGCAGAAATATTTTTAATCAAAGTTGCAGAAATGCACTGCACTTTGATTGATGGATACAACGGGGGCGGGCCTTTATGGGTCTCACTGTAAAACCCTCCTCCGGCGGCCTCCTGGCTTGCCCCCTTTTCTTTATTGCAATATCAAACTGTTGTTGGCGGCACACGTGCATCGCCAGTTATTCCATCTTCATTAACATGGCACTGGAGTCTATACTTGCGCTTTCCGCTATTTCCGGAGCAATTTATTTTTTTTTAAACCAAGTTTTATTAAGTTTTCTTAATTGTAATGGGGTACAGAAAGAAAAATGGTCTGGGGAGAAGGGAAAACATGTCAATACATTGATATATTTATTACTAGAGTAATTTTTTGTCACTGAGATCTTTCTTCCCTTCCGATCTCGTTTTCTTCAAGTTAACATTTCCTGTTGACCTCCTCATTCCTCAAACACTTCCAAACCTCCTCAGTAACAACAGAAACCTCTTAAACCGGCCAAGCCCCCTCCACCTTCCCCCACCTCTGGAGCCATTTTATTGAAGGCACTGCGGTGAAGACTAAGGGCTACTTTGCACGCTGCGACATCGCTAGCCGATTGTAGCGATGCCGAGTGCGATAGTCCCCGCCCCCGTAGCAGATGCGATCTCTTGTGATAGCTGCCGTAGTGAACATTATCGCTACGGCAGCTTCACACGCACTTACCTGCCCTGCGACGTCGCTCTGGCCGGCGACCCGCCTTCTTCCTAAGGGGGCGGGTCGTGCGACGTCACACGGCCAATTGAAGCGGAGGGGCGGAGATGAGCGGGACGTAAACATACCGCCCACCTCCTTCCTTCCTCATTACAGGCGGGACTCAGGTAAGGAGATGTTACTCGCTCCTGCGACTTCATACACAGCGATGTGTGCTGCCGCAGGAACGAGGATCATCGTACCTGTCGCCGCAGCGAAATTATGGAAATGACCGACACTACACAGATCACCGATATTCAACGCTTTTGCGATCGTTTATCGGTGCTTCTAGGCTTTACACGTTGCGACTTAGTTACCGGCGCCGGATGTGCGTCACTTTCGATTTGACCCAGACGATATCGCAGTAGCGATGTCGCAACGTGCAAAGTACCCCTAAGAGCGGCATGGGCGCTTGCACAAATGCAGTTTAAGTTTTATTTTTTTTTACATGCGCTGATGCTTCTCACAGTATTCACTGCAGTGTCGTCAATAAAATGGTGCCATAGATCACGGTTCGCGCATGCGCGGACTCTGGTACCATTTTAATGAAGAGAGAATTACTGTGTCAATGAGCGCACACTGCCAACAACAGCAATGGCGGCGCAATATTCAAATAAGGAAGAGGGGGCACGTCTTCGAGGACAATGGAGGAGGTGGAATAAGCGCGAGGACTCGACCCACAAAGGCCCACTCCTGTTGCACCCATCAACCAAAGTGCAGTGCATTTTTGCAACTTTGATTTAAGATATTTCTGCAACCAAGCATCGGATCTTTCTACAACAGGTATGCCTGGATTCAGCATCTTAGTGCCTGTGTGGCACTGCATTTACCTCATATAGCAAAATCCTGGTGGTGGTCCACTTTAAAGGAATTTGGACACTTTTGGCGCCTTGCTAGATTATTTTTGAAAATACAGAATGTTTTTTTAGCTTCAGAGCATGTTTTTCAGCATTATTAGTCTTTTCTATATCAGGATTAGTTAACCCGACCCATTATCTCACCTGTCCATGAACTGGAGCACAAAGTCTTCAAACTCTGCACTGGCCGAGCACAGCTCCCTCTCCACCTGAAGAAGGAAAAGAACACAAAATATGATAGTAGCGTGTAATTCACTATTCAATGGGCTAGCTACTTTAGGATCCATAATAAAAAGTTACTAAATATACTCCTGTCTACATCGACACCACTTTTAAAGCATGTGTCCCCTCAATCAGCAAGCCTTCAGTGCAGCTATCTACATAGCCCTTTTGGGGTGAAATGGAGGGGAACACGACCTGATACGTTAATCAATCTCCAAAATGTGTCTGTACACGATTCCTGTACGTCAAATGCAACAGGAAGATGCTTGGTGTTCCAATGAGGTTTCTGGTCACGTGCCCGCATCCATCTATTGCTATCCTATGAGAATGCCATTTGTACATCACTAAGTTTGCTGATTAATAGCACACAGCCCAGAAAAAGTTGTAGAGAATTTAACAGGTCGGATCCTTCTCTTTTCTGATCTCATCGGGGGACTAGGCTTTCTATGTAAACTTTGCTAGGCGATTTAAAGACAGATACAGATTTGTGCTCTAAAGAGAGCACCCTTACCTCGGACAGGTCGCTTCTTTCTTGAAGTACTGATGAGCAGTCTACTAAAGGCACCAAAGTGGAAAATGTTGCAATAAATTGGAATGTGATCTGTTTGCGGATAAAAGATACAAATAAATATCACAAAGAAGCAAAACAAACCACAAATATTCAGAATAGTACGGAGCATCGTAAAATAACTACAGACCTTAGATAAAGTGACAGTGAAGAAAATTTTTTCATTAAGTGGCAAAACTTTAATTTCAGCATCTGACAATATTTTTTGGAAGAAGTCTGGATCATGTTCTCTTTTTAAGCCTTAGATCACTTACTGGTAACTTTCTCAACATTTGCGGTGCTTACCATGCATTTACTAAAGTCATTTGGATCTACACCGGGGAGCGCTCTCATCAATAGAGGTAGCATGTGCGTTGGGCCTTCTGGGAACCACTTGCCACCAACAACCAGGCTGCGGGCCACGCCAATGACACAACTTAAAGTTGCTGTAAGCTGGTGAGGCTCCGTTAAGGTTTCCAAAGCTGGATAAGTTCTGAAAAAGTGGAAAAACAGACAACTTTTACTTAATTGGTAACAAACATGTGAATGTAGAAGACTCCCACACAACATACTAATGACGTTAACGAGCCGAACTACAAATATACATGTCTGTAGGATATGGAAAATTTTAACAACATTTCCAACGTGACCAGCTTACAGAAAATAGCAACAGGGTTATAGTCTAACAATACAATTATTGGCGGCACTGAGAAGACAGAAGGGGTTTATCACAGCTTCGGTCTTCGCTTTTTCAAGTTTACAAAGCACGCACGTAACATGACTACTAGTCGTGGACCTGGAAAGGAGATCCAGATTAGCTCCATCAGTGACTTAGGTCACTCTAGTGGACAGTAATTTACATGTAGATTCAAGAAGAAGGGAATTTTGTTTACTTACCGTAAATTCCTTTTCTTCTAGCTCCAAATGGGAGACCCAGACAATTGGGTGTATAGCTTCTGCCTCCGGAGGCCACACAAAGTATTACACTTAAAAGTGTAAAGCCCCTCCCCTTCTGCCTATACACCTCCCGTGCATCACGGGCTCCTCAGTTTTGGTGCACAAGCAAGAAGGAGTAAAAGTTATAAATTGGTTTAAAGTAAATTCAATCCGAAGGAATTTCGGAGAACTGAAACCATTCAACATGAACAACATGTGTACACAAAGAACAACAGCCCGAAGGGAACAGGGGCGGGTGCTGGGTCTCCCAATTGGAGCTAGAAGAAAAGGAATTTACGGTAAGTAAACAAAATTCCCTTCTTCTTTGTCGCTCCATTGGGAGACCCAGACAATTGGGACGTCCAAAAGCAGTCCCTGGGTGGGTAAAATAATACCTCGTAATAGAGCCGTACCACGGCCTTTTCCTACAGGTGGGCAACCGCCGCCTGAAGGACTTGCCTACCTAGGCTGGCATCCGCCGAAGCATAGGTATGCACCTGATAGTGTTTCGTGAAAGTGTGCAGGCTCGACCAGGTAGCCGCCTGACACCTGCTGAGCCGTAGCCTGGTGCCGCAAAGCCCAGGACGCACCCACGGCTCTGGTAGAATGGGCTTTCAGCCCAGAGGGAACCGGAAGCCCAGAAGATCGATAAGCTTCGAGAATTGGTTCCTTGATCCACCGAGCCAGGGTTGATTTCGAAGCCTGTGACCCTTTACGCTGGCCAGCGACAAGGACAAAGAGTGCATCCGAACGGCGCAGGGGCGCCGTACGAGAAATGTAGAGTCTGAGTGCTCTCACCAGATCTAACAAGTGCAGATCCTTTTCACACTGGTGAACTGGATGAGGACAAAAAGAGGGTAAGGAGATATCCTGATTGAGATGAAAGGGGGATACCACCTTAGGTAGAAATTCCGAAACCGGACGCAGAACCACCTTGTCCTGGTGAAACACCAGGAAAGGGGCTTTGCATGACAGCGCTGCTAGCTCAGACACTCTCCGAAGTGATGTGACTGCTACTAGGAAAACCACTTTCTGTGAAAGGCGTGAAAGAGAAATATCCTTCATTGGCTCGAAAGGTGGTTTCTGAAGAGCCATCAGTACCCTGTTCAGATCCCAGGGTTCTAACGGCCGCTTGTAAGGAGGGACTATGTGACAAACCCCCTGCAGGAACGTGCGTACCTGTGGAAGTCTGGCCAGGCGCTTCTGAAAAAACACAGAGAGCGCTGAGACTTGTCCCTTAAGAGAGCCGAGCGACAACCCTTTTTCCAATCCTGATTGAAGGAAGGAAAGAAAAGTGGGCAAGGCAAATGGCCAGGGAGAAAAACCCTGATCAGAGCACCAAGATAGGAATATCCTCCACGTCCTGTGGTAGATCTTGGCGGACGTTGGTTTCCTAGCCTGTCTCATAGTGGCAATGACCTCTTGAGATAACCCTGAAGACGCTAGGATCCAGGACTCAATGGCCACACAGTCAGGTTGAGGGCCGCAGAATTCAGATGGAAAAACGGCCCTTGAGACAGCAAGTCTGGTCGATCTGGTAGTGGCCACGGTTGACCCACCGTGAGATGCCACAGATCTGGGTACCACGACCTCCTTGGCCAGTCTGGAGCGACGAGGATGGCGCGGCGACAGTCGGACCTGATCTTGCGTAACACTCTGGGCAACAGTGCCAGAGTAGGAAACACATAAGGGAGCTGAAACTGCGACCAATCCTGAACTAAGGCGTCTGCCGCCAGAGCTCTGTGATCTTGAGACCGTGCCATGAATGTTGGGACCTTGTTGTTGTGCCGTGACGCCATTAGGTCGACGTCCGGCATCCCCCAGCGGCAACAGATCTCCTGAAACACGTCCGGGTGAAGGGACCATTCCCCTGCGTCCATGCCCTGGCGACTGAGAAAGTCTGCTTCCCAGTTTTCTACGCCCGGGATGTGAACTGCGGATATGGTGGAGGCCGTGGCTTCCACCCACATAAGAATCCGCCGGACTTCCTGGAAGGCTTGCCGACTGCGTGTTCCCCCTTGGTGGTTGATGTATGCCACCGCTGTGGAGTTGTCCGACTGAATTCGGATTTGCTGGCCTTCCAGCCACGGCTGGAACGCCTTTAGGGCAAGATACACTGCCCTTATCTCCAGAACATTGATCTGAAGGGAGGACTCTGTCGGAGTCCAGGTTCCCTGAGCCCTGTGGTGGAGAAAAACCGCTCCCCACCCTGACAGGCTCGCATCCGTCGTGACCACAGCCCATGATGGGGGAAGAAAGGGTTTCCTCCCCGACAGAGAAGTGGGGAGAAGCCACCACTGAAGGGAAGCCTTGGCTGCCCGTGAAAGGGAGACTTTCCTGTCGAGGGACGTCTACTTCCTGTCCCATTTTCGGAGAATGTCCCATTGAAGAGGACGCAGATGAAACTGCGCAAAAGGAACTGCCTCCATTGCTGCTACCATCTTCCCTAGGAAGTGCATGAGGCGCCTCAGAGGGTGCGACTGGCCGTGAAGGAGAGATCGCACCCCTGTCTGTAGTGAACGCTGTTTGTCCAGCGGAAGCTTCACTATCGCTGGCAGAGTATGAAACTCCATGCCAAGATATGTCAGAGATTGGGCCGGTGTCAGATTTGACTTTGGAAAATTGATGATCCACCCGAAACTCTGGAGAGTCTCCAGAGCAATGTTCAGGCTGTGTTGGCATGCCACTTGAGTGGGTGCCTTGACAAGCAGATCGTCTAAGTAAGGGATCACCGAGTGTCCCTGAGAGTGTAGGACTGCTACCACTGCTGCCATGACCTTGGTGAAGACCCGTGGGGCTGTCGCCAGGCCGAAAGGTAGTGCCACGAACTGAAGATGTTCGTCTCCTATGGCGAAACGCAGGAAGCGCTGATGCTCTGGTGCAATTGGTACGTGGAGATAAGCATCTTTGATGTCGATTGATGCTAGGAAATCTCCTTGGGACATTGAGGCGATGACGGAGCGGAGCGATTCCATCCGGAACCGCCTGGTTTTTACGTGTTTGTTGAGCAGTTTTAGGTCCAGAACAGGACGGAAGGATCCGTCCTTTTTCGGTACCACGAACAAGTTGGAGTAAAAACCGTGACCCTGTTGCTGAAGAGGCACAGGGATCACCACCCCTTCCGCCTTCAGAGTGCACACCGCCTGAAGAAGAGCATCGGTTCTCTCGGGGGGCGGGGATGTTCTGAAAAAACGAGTCGGAGGACGAGAGCTGAGCTCTATCCTGTAACCGTGGGATAGAATGTCTCTCACCCATCGGTCTTTTACCTGTGGCAGCCAGGCGTCGCAAAAGCGGGAAAGCCTGCCACCGACCGAGGATGCGGTGTGAGGAGGCCGAAAGTCATGAGGAGGCCGCCTTGGGAGCGGTTCCTCCGGCGGTCTTTTTAGGACGTGACTTAGACCGCCATGCATCGGAGTTCCTCTGATCCTTTTGAGGCCTTTTGGACGAGGAGAACTGAGACCTTCCTGCGGGCCGAAAGGACCGAAACCTCGATTGTACCTTCCGTGGTTGAGGTCTGTTTGGTTTGGACTGGGGTAAGGAAGAGTCCTTTCCCTTGGATTGTTTAATGATTTCATCCAATCGTTCACCAAACAGGCGGTCGCCAGAAAATGGCAAACCGGTTAAGAACTTTTTGGAAGCGGAGTCTGCCTTCCATTCACGTAACCACATGGCCCTGCGGACTGCCACCGAATTGGCGGATGCTACCGCTGTACGGCTCGTAGAGTCCAGGACCGCATTAATGGCGTAGGACGCAAACGCCGACGCCTGAGAGGTTAAGGACACCACTTGCGGAGCAGATGTACGTGTGACTGCATTAATCTGCGCATGACAAGCTGAGATAGCTTGGAGTGCCCATACGGCTGCGAATGCTGGAGCAAAAGACGCGCCGATAGCTTCATAGATGGATTTCAACCAGAGCTCCATCTGTCTGTCAGTGGCATCTTTGAGTGAAGCCCCATCTTCCACTGCAACTATGGATCTAGCCGCCAGTCTGGAGACAGGAGGATCCACCTTAGGACACTGAGCCCAGCCCTTGACAACGTCAGGGGGGAAGGGATAACGTGTATCCTTAAGGCGCTTGGAAAAACGCTTATCTGGACAAGCTCGGTGTTTCTGGACTGCCTCTCTGAAGTCAGAGTGATCCAGAAACATACTCAATGGACGCTTGGGAGACCTGAAACGGAATTTCTCCTGCAGCTCCAATTGAGGGGGGGCCTGGGGTCAATGATTGAACAGTGCCCGGGGCCTGAGTCACCGGTCTGGACTGTAAGGCTTCTAGTATCCTAGCAGACCATTTATCCATAGTCTCAGACAGTTTGTCAGGAAACACTGCAAACTCCGTCCCTGTCACCTGGACAGTGGTAGCAGGTGGTTCCACCTGGGCCACCAGTAGCAGAGGCTCCGGCTGAGTAAGTGCCACAGGGGCCGAGCATTGCACACAATGAGGGTCCGTGGAACCTGCCGGTAGTATAGCCGCACATGAGGTACAGGTTGCAAAGTAAGCCTGTGCTTTGGCACCCTTGCTATTTGCAGACGACATGCTGTTGTCTCCTCTGAGTACAATCCAGGAGGGTATATAGCCAAAAATCAACAGTGCGACAGTACAGTGTAAATGTATAGCATATAAGCATATTATATATATATATATATATATATATATATATATATATATATATATATATATATATATATATATATATATATATATATATATATATATATATATATATATATATATATATATATATATATATATATATATATATATATATATATATATGTACACTTCTGCACTCAGTGGGGCCAGCACCTCAGGTGCTGCTTACCGACCGCTCAAAGCGGTTGTGTGATCACCAGAATCCCTGCATGGGCCTCCCAGAGCCTGTTGTCTCTCCTCTCCAGCGTTAGAAGTGCTGACAGGAATGGCTGCCGGCGTTCTGTGGAGAGGAGGGGGCCGTGGGCGTGCCCTAGAAAGTGCGGGAATCTGGAGCCCCAGTGTGCTGTATGAGGGGGGAGGAGGATACAAAGTATGCTCCAACCCTCAGCACTAACGTCCTGTGCAGCGTCCCGCCCTTCCCCTGACTGGCAGGCCTGGGGGCGGGAATATGCGATACTAGGCCGCAAAAAGCCGGGGACTAAAGTAATAAGCGCGGCCGGCATATAAGCGCGGTCGGCGCGGTAGTCCCCGGCGCACAAACACACCCAGCGGTGCTGAAGTGTATATGGCCACCAGCGCTCCATGCGCGGTTCCCACGGGGACACAGAGTACCTCACAGCGCGGCCGGCGCGGAAGTCCCCGGCGCACTAACACACCCAGCAGTGCTGCAGTGTGTGTGGCATCAGCGCTCTATGCGCGGTCCCCACGGGGACACAGAGTACCTCACAGTAGCAGGGCCTTGTCCCTGTCGATACTCGGCTCCTGTCAGCAGATTCCCCAGGGGCTGCGGAGGGAGCACGGTCTCATGTGCCTGGAGACCGATTAGGATCCCACTTCACCCAGAGCCCATTAAGGGATGGGGAAGGAAAACAGCATGTGGGCTCCAGCCTCTGTACCCGCAATGGGTACCTCAACCTTAACAACACCGCCGACAAGAGTGGGGTGAGAAGGGAGCATGCTGGGGGCCCTGTTATGGGCCCTCTTTTCTTCCATCCGACATAGTCAGCAGCTGCTGCTGACTAAGATGTGGAGCTATGCGTGGATGTCAGCCTCCTTCGCACAAAGCATAAAAACTGAGGAGCCCGTGATGCACGGGGGGTGTATAGGCAGAAGGGGAGGGGCTTTACACTTTTAAGTGTAATACTTTGTGTGGCCTCCGGAGGCAGAAGCTATACACCCAATTGTCTGGGTCTGCCAATGGAGCGACAAAGAAAAAAAAAAATCATTAATTTCGGTATTAACTAACATTAGATACATACATAACATTTTTCGTTTTATAAGACGCACCCCAAATTTAGAGATAAAAAAAAAAAGATAGAAAAGGGGTCCATCTTATACTCTGGTGTTGTCTTACCAGAGGGGGGCAGTAGTGGTGGTGAAGCGGGTCACAGGAGGCAGAGGTTGTGCTGGCAGCGGCGGTCAGTAGTGGCAGGTCTGTAGTGACAGCTGCAGTGACGGCGGCTCAGTGCTGGAGCAGGCCGGTGCGGTGTGTCCCAGTGTGTCCGCGGTCCCGGTTCAAGTGATGGCGCCCAGAGCGGCAAATGCACAGATGGAGCTCTCATCCAAGGGCTCCATCTGCGCACGCGTTGACTCCCGGAGCGGCGTGTGCGTAGATTGGAGATCTCATCCAAGAGATCCATCTGCGCACGCGCCGATACCTAGCACAATCATTTGAAACTGGTACCGCGGACACACTGGGACACCCGCCACATAGCCACCGCAGTCCGCACACACAAGGTGGCAGCCAGCAGGCCGCCCACCCGCACAGAGAAGCAGCTGGCCTCAGGGACAGAGAGGCAGACGGCACGCAGCCACAGGCAACCGGCTGCACGCACCCAGCCACAGTCACCCGGCCGCTCGCACGCACGCGCACACACACACACACACACACACACACACACACACACACACACACATCCGGCCGCCCGCACAGACAGCCCCACCTGTAGGCTATATTCTGACTTTAAGACGCACCCCTCATTTTCCTCCCAAATGTTTGGGAGGAAAAGTGTGTCTTATAATCCAAAAAATACAATATATTCTTTTATTAAAAAAAACAAAATCAAAGAAAAAGGGGAAAAAAAAAAATGGCCGATAATTAAAGGGGACAACTGTTTTTCATCAATGCAGCTAAATCGCCGAGCTCAGCGACATTGCTGATGTAGTAAGCATGAGCAATTGGCTGCAGTGATACAGGCGGGAAGCCAGAGTGGGGCAGTGGAGGAGATTTGGCGCTTGATCTGGGGAAGGTAAGTAAGCAGAGGGGTTGTTGGTTTGTATTATATACAACAAACTGTGCATATAAGGAAAAGTTTTCTAAAAGGTGAAAAAGCTCCTTAAGGCCAGGTCATTAAAGGGTTAATGTTTTACATGAACCCAAACTCAAAAGGTATTAGTTTCAGAGCGCTCTGATTCACTTACTAAAATGAAGACAAAAAAAGTCACCCATGGCATGAATTACCTTTCAAGTACCGGAGGAATCACCAGCTCTGGGCGCATCAGTGCGAGGTTCTGCAGGGCCTGCGCTGCCTCCAGGCTCCCCGTCTTACTGAACATTGCCAGGAGGACCGGCTGCATTACACTTTGCACAAAGTCTGTTACATCTTGGTCACTGAGCTTGTGACTGTCAGGCACAGGGGTCAGCCAGGACGGCTTCTTATATCTCTCCCGATGCAGCCTTCGGACTACACAGCACGGCAGTCTCTGCAGCAGCTTCATAAGTTTTGACTAATTGAAAACAAGCATAAGAAAAAGTTATGTTTTTAGAACTATGTTAGAAAGACACTATCTTGTGTGACCCAACGGCCAACGCACATTTATATCATCTTACACATATTGTATGAATAATCTGAATAATCTTTAGGTGATGAGATTGAGATTGTTAAGAGTATCTGTATATTCATAATATGTGGGGAGTAGAAAGAAGGTAATGTATTGTCTTATAAGTGTCAATCATGCATTTCGGAAGTAAAACTAAAATATCTATCTCTATCTCTATCTCTATATATCTATATATCTATCTATCTCTCTCTCTCTCTCTCTCTCATTAGTTTGGGTATGTGCATGAGGCAAAAACTGCTGCATCCAGTTTTAGGAGGTCTCATCCACAGACGACAGAGAAAAATCAGATTTAGTATTCAGCAGAATGCAGATTTATATGGTGGACTTTTATAGTGTGTTTCACCCAGAGCAATGTAAAAAGGGTGGAATCTGCTTAACCTCAGCAAATTTATAGCAACAAAACCCACACAATGTGGTGTAGTTCAGCGCCATGTGGGCGCCCCCATACTACTATGTAACAAATGTTTTACCCACGGATTTCCCAATGTCATCCAATGATTGAAGCTTCAGAGCACTTTGCTGGGTCAAGAAATGTAATCATGGTGGCTCAGTGGTTAGCACTGCAGTCTTGCAGCGCTGAGTTCAAATCCTGCTAAGGAAAACATCTGCCAAGAGTTTGTATGGATTTCTTCTTGGTTCTCCAGTTTCCTTCCACACTCCAGATACATACTAATTAAAACTTGATTGTGAGCCCCCACAGGGACAGTGATTATCATGATTGAAGTGCTGTGGAATTAATGGCGCTATATACAGTAAGTGAGTAAAATAAAGACAAGGTACTCCACAAAGCTTTGTCACTCATTAAAAAGTCTGACCACATGTACCACATGGTCTTTAAACTGCCATAAATAGGAGATCCATCGTCTGGCTCTCCCATAGTTTTCTATGAGAGCCTGTGCCAAACATCTCTGGCAGGGTTTTCTCAGAGAAAACAATAGGATTGTAAGTCCAGAGGTCACATACACATTAGACTGTCAGCAGAACCCATCATTATCTGTGGACTCAGCTGACAGACTAATGTTTACGGGAGGCTTAAGTAATCTAATTAGCCCATGCATGCTGACTAGAGCCCTGCAGACTCGCAGATAACCGGGACTGGCGGGTCCTTGCTCTCTTTTTTTAAAAAAAAAACTGAATACGGTCCAGAATCTGGCCACCTTATAAGCCTATAGGGGATCAGAATCCGGAGATTAACCCCTTCACGACCGGCCGATTTTTCGCTTTCCGTTTTTTTTTCCGCCATTCTTTTTCTGAGAGACGTAACTTTTTTATTTTTCAGTCAATATGGTCATGTGAGGGCTCATTTCTTGCGGAACGAGCTGTACTTTTAAATGAAACCATCAGTTTTACCATATAGTGTACTGGAAAACGGCAAAAAAAATTCCAAATGCAGAAAAATTGCAAAAAAAGTGCGATAGCACTATGGTTTTCGAGATATTTTATTCACTGTGTTCACTATATGGTAAAACTGATGTGTGGGTGTGATGCCTCAGGTCAATGCGAGTTCGTAGACACCAAACATGTATAGGTTTACTTTTATAAAAGTGGTTAAAAAAAAAAAAAAAAATCGGACAAAAAAAGTGGCGCACGTTTTACGCCATATTCCGTGACCCGTAGCGTTCTCATTTTTCGGGATCTATGGCTCAGTGACGGCTTATTTTTTGTGTCTCGAGCTGACGTTTTTAACGATACCATTTTTGCGCAGATGCTACGTTTTGATCACCTCTTATTGCATTTTGCGCAAAAGATGTGGCGACAAAAAAAACGTCGTTTTGGCGTTTGGAATTTTTTTGCCGCTACGCCGTATACTGACCAGATTAATTGATTTTATATTTTGATAGATCGGGCGTTTCTGAACGCGGCGATAACAAAAGTGTGTATATTTTTTATTTTTTTAACCCTTTAATTTTCAATGGGGCGAATGGGGGGTGATTTGAACTTTTAGGTTTTTGTTTTTTTTTTAATTTTTTAAAACTTTTTTTTAACTTTTTTTTTATTTTACTAGTCTCCCTAGGGGTCTATTGCGATCAGCAATCCGATCGCTCTGCAGTATCTGCTGATCACAGCTACACAGCTGTAAACGCAGATACGCTCTTTCTCTTTTGCTGTGCCGCTGGCACAGCGAAAATGAAAGCAAGTCATGTGTAGTACAGGAGTCATCACATGACCCTGTGCTACCATGACAACTATCAGAAGTCACGTGATCGCGTCACGTGACTTCCGGTATCGGGCAGTAAGTAAAAGTTTACCGCGATCGCGCTTATAATGGCGCTGTCACGTATTGACAGCGCCATTTAAAAGGGGTTAATCGGCACGAGCAGATAACGATTCTGCTCGTGCCTAGCAGGCACACATCTCAGCTGTGAAAATCAGCTGAGATGTGCGCCGATCGCGGCATGCTGCCGCCGGAGGACCGCGGGCAGTAACATGATGACATTTAGGACGTAATTTTACTGCCTGCGGTCGTTAAGGGGTTAAAAATGGTGGTAGAAGGGATAGGGGAATGGGAGTGCGTGCGGTGGAGTTACCAAGGCTCCGGCATGGCTGTACGCTGCTTCCAGACCTCATATTCACTTCCTGGGCCACTAATTACAGTCAGACACGCCTCCTCCCTTAGAGTCAGCTGACTGCATCCAATCACAGGCACCAGGATGGCCGGTGGGCGGGGAAAGCAGCGCAACTGAAGGAGCCCATACACTCTATAGAATCTACTGTGAGCCTGGAATGTACGGGCTCATTCCAGGTTAGTAAGCGTGGTGATGTTTCCTCTCGTTCACCATAATCATGCAACGGGGGCAAAGCCGTCCACTACGGCTGCCCCTCTCTGGGGCCACATCACCAAACCCCTGCTTCTATTATAAACAACTCCATGCCCACATGGAATTAGAAAAAGAATGTTTATTCTGGCTGGAAAGATCGGATGGCATTTTGAACACTCCCCTATCATGTGATAGGGGACGTGTTGAAATTACGTCATATCTTGAAGGAGCCCATACATTCTAGTATCTACCGTCAGTATCATGGTATAAAAATAAATTAAACAATTGACGTAAGCCCCCAGCACAGATAAAGCCCACGGCTACAGCCCCAGCCCTGTGCTTATCTTGATTGTGTATCAAAAGAAAAATTAACCACATGCGGCTTTTTTATTTTATTTTAGTAAAAACAAAACAAAAAAAAAAAAATGTGCAGTCGTCTCCAAATTTGATACCCAGCCATGGTAAAGCCCGACATCTGGGGGGCTGGTATTCTCAGGTTGGAGAGACCCAGCTCTTCCCATTGTCCTGGTGCGGTGGCAATCGGGGTAATAAGGGGTTATTAACAGCGCACAGCTGCTACTAAACCCTAGATTAGTGAGGGCACAGGCCATATACACAAACACCGAAAACATACAAAAAAGCCCCCTCTTTCACCACTTTATTAACCCCAACATATCCCTGCAGGTCTGACGTAATCCACACGAGGTCCCATGGCGATTTCAGCTCTGCAATATCTGAATATCACAGTGAGCGGCCATAGAGCAGCATGACTGCCCGCTGTGAGGGCTAAGTGAATGAGCTACAGAGCGGTGACTGGATATGCAGGCAGACGCTGTCACACAGGCTGGGGGGTGCGTCTAACCAATCACAGAGACTAGGCTGGACTGTGGGCGGGGAAAGCAGTGCATATGAAATGAGCAATAATAAGCGGCTCAAGGAGGCCGTGGGGCAGTGTACGGCACCGCGGCAGCATCCCTGTACAGCGGGGCCGGAGCCTCGGCAAGTATGAAGCGCTCATTTCATTCTTATTTTATTTATTTTTTTAATTTCTCGAGTGCCGGATCTGGAAAAAACACCCAGAATCCCACGCCTGGCACCCGGGCAACTTTGAAACTGCGTGGATCCGGACTTTTACAGTCCGGGTCCAACCATCGCTAGCTATGATGCAACACCATGTGCTGGTAGAAGTGAGTCAGATAGGAGACAGAAGACATGCTAGAAACCTTTTCAATGAAGGGGAAATAAAGAATGGATTTAATGCAAGAAGCTTTTTGGAGCATATCTCGGTCTATGGTAATACCCCTTAGGCTAAGTTCACACTTCAGTTGTTTTCAATCCGTCAGGTCCGTCAGCAACGGATCAGTTGTTTTTTAGTTGTCAACTGATGCAACTGATGTGTTTTTCACAGGATTCCTTTCACAGGAATCCTGTGAAAAAACGGATCAGTTGCGTCCGTTACATCCGCTGTGCGTCCATTTTTTGACGGATCAGTCATGATCCGTCTGTGTTTGGGACAGCCCAGTGGGCGTGCCAAACATGCTGGGCATGCTCAGTAGAGCATGACGGAATCCTGCGGTGGATTCCGTTGTAAGACGGATTACGACGGAATCCAGCACCATAGACATACATTACAAGCTTGACGGATGGCGACGGATTCCTGTGCGGCGCGTTAATTTTGACGGCCCGAAAAACTTTACATTCTGCGTTGCTCCCCGCTCGGCGGTCAGTCAAAAACGACGGACCGCGACGCAGCGGATGCAACGCAGGGTCATCAGTCGCAATCCGTCACTAATAGAAGTCTATGGGGAAATACTGGATTCCTGCAAAATATTTTGCAGGATTCCGTAATTCCTCAAGGCTACGGATTGTGACTGATGCAAAACAACTGAAGTGTGAACTTAGCCTTACTGTGCATTCATTTGCTTGTATGTTCAGTATTATAGACCAAAGCTTTAAACTAGAGTTGAGCGAGTATCTAACTATTCGTACTCGCTATACTCATAAGGAGTACGGTCCAATACTTGTGTATTCGTTCCGAATAGTGTGTGCAATGCAAGTCAAAACTCGCAAAGTAACAAGTAACCCGAATACCAGACTTTTTGTGCGAGTAGCAAATAGTGCGTTATTTGGGTTACTCCTTACATTGCAAGGTTTTCCCCATTGATTGCATTGCACACGTTATTCGGAATGAATACGCGAGTATTAGACAGAACTCGTTATGCGGATAGCGAGTATGAATAGTTAGGTACTCGCCCAACTCCACTGCAAATAGCAGCTTGTGGATTCCCAAATAAATTTCATTTTCCTCCATTTTCATGTATTAAGCATTGCACAGACTCATTGAGAGAATATAAATAGCTTCTGGTCACAAGCTCCATTCTGATTACACATCTGCGAGGCTCCTGATGTTTCACTTTTTCGCACCCCGGCTTATTTTTAGTAAGTCTCCTTCATGAATCAAGTAAACAAAAAGGAAATGTTAACACTGCATGCCGACATCTTGTCTGTGCACCTGGGAAAAGCCTAGATTTATGTATAACTTTCTCAAATTCTGCAACTGATCTGCTGTGTCTGAGAGACTGGAAAACCAAAAAATCATAAGGCCAAGGCTGGTTTCACACAATTTTTTGCTTGCACGTGAAAAAAAGGTCCTTGTTTTTTTGTGCCCTGGATCCATTTTTTGCCCGTGTCACAATCCTTGTTGCATGTTACCCCTCAAATGTCCATTTTACAAGGTATGTAACATTGTTATCTTTTAGTTGTCTGAGCTATGTGAGGGCTGGTTTTTGCACTCGAGGTTGGCTAGGTTATCGATACCATTTTGGGTAGATCTATTGTTTCAATGCTTTTATTCAGTTTTTTATTTTTTTTTTTAAAGGGAACGTGTCAGGTAATTTGTGTTCTAACCTAGTAGCAGTGTGATGTGTGCTAGTAACCCCTTCCTACCCATCCCTGTGTTGTAATATTGTGTAATGTGAATATATAAAAATATGTTTTATTACTTATGTGTAACCTATGTAAATATGCAGGGGCTCTAGCCCCATGGGCGTCGCATATTTTCCATGGTATAATGCCCCTGTGGGTGTGATACCATGGTTTTACATCAGTGACATCACCATTGCTACTTCTGATCCCACGCGTGCGCCCTTGCCATTCCCGCAGCCTTGTTATCCGGGTGCTTGTTTGTCGTTTTCAGACGCGCACTGCGCATGCTCAGGAGACTCATGCATTTTTGGTCATGCGCAGAGCGGATCTGAAGACGAGAAGCAAGCACCCAGATAACAAGGCTGCAGAATGGTGAGTGCACACGCGAGGAATCTCAAGGAGCGACAGGATGTCACCCATGTAAATCCATGGCATCACGCCCAAAGTGGCGTGATACCATGTAAAACATGCAAACGCCCAGAGGGTGATGCAACGCCCATGGGGCTAGAGCCACTGCTCATTAACACAGGTTATACATAAGCAGGGCCGGATTAAGGTTGGTGGGGGCCCCTGGGCAGAAAATCTGGTGGGGGCCCCATAACGTTAACATTTTTAGCTATAACAGTAGAGCGCGAACCGTAGCATTTAGATATAAATCCAATGAACATTTATCTTA
>NC_134355.1:100469382-100479382 GCF_048569485.1 Anomaloglossus baeobatrachus | reverse complement strand
AGAGGGGTAAGTTGGGGTACAGGCAGGGTGAGATATGTGAGCAGGGTGTGTGAGATATGGGGGTGTATTGTGTGTGATATGGGGGGTGCAGGCTGTATGGGAAGCAGGGTATGTGACATATGGGGATGTAGTGTGTGAGATCTGGGGGGTGCAGGCTGTATGGGGAGCAGTATGTGTGTGTGATATGGGGGGTGCAGGCTGTATGGGAAGCAGTGTGTGTGTGTGTGTGGGATATGGGGGGTGCAGGCCGTATGGGGAGCAGTGTGTGTGTGATATGGGGGGTGCAGGCTGTATGGGAAACAGGGTGTGAGAGATATGGGGGTGTAGGCTGTATGGGAAGCAGGGTGTGTGAGATATGGGGGTGTAGTGTGTGTGATATGGGGGTGCAGGTTGTATGGGGAGCAGGGTATGCGACATATGGGGGTGTAGTGTGTGGGATATGGGGGGTGCAGGCTGTATGGGAAGCAGGGTATGTGACATATGGGGGTGTAGTGTGTGAGATCTGGGGGGTGCAGGCTGTATGGGAAGCAGTGTGTATGTGTGGGATATGGGGGGTGCAGGCCGTATGGGGAGCAGTGTGTGTGTGATATGGGGGGTGCAGGCTGTATGGGAAGCAGGGTGTGAGAGATATGGGGGTGTAGGCTGTATGGGAAGCAGGGTGTGTGAGATATGGGGGTGTAGTGTGTGTGATATGGGGGTGCAGGCTGTATGGGGAGCAGGGTATGCGACATATGGGGGTGTAGTGTGTGGGATATGGGGGGTGCAGGCTGTATGGGGAGCAGTGTGTGTGTGTGTGAGATATGGGGGGTGCAGGCTGTATGGGGAGCAGTGTGTGTGACATATGGGGGTGTAGTGTGTGAGATCTGGGGGGTGCAGGCTGTATGGGAAGCAGTGTGTGTGTGTGGGATATGGGGGGTGCAGGCTGTATGGGGAGCAGTGTGTGTGTGTGTGATATGGGGGGTGCAGGCTGTATGGGGAGCAGTGTGTGTGACATATGGGGGTGTAGTGTGTGAGATCTGGGGGGTGCAGGCTGTATGGGAAGCAGTGTGTGTGTGTGGGATATGGGGGGTGCAGGCTGTATGGGGAGCAGTGTGTGTGTGTGTGTGATATGGGGGGTGCAGGCTGTATGGGGAGCAGTGTGTGTGTGTGATATGGGGGGTGCAGGCTGTATGGGAAGCAGGGTGTCTGGGCCACTGACAGATACAATTGCTCCAGCGGTCACTTAGTACACAAAGGAGTGTTCCTCTCTGCTGCACTAAGCCACCGCTGGACCTAAACAATAATTCGCTGTAAAATAATAAAATAGATAATTGACATAACTGACAATGCGTTGTGTGACATGTCCAATATTCCAGCTTCTTTCTTCTGCGAATGCCTCAAAGCTGGCATTCTCTCAACATCAGGTGGGAAGAATGCCAGCTTCCAGTCATGCGCAGGAAAAAGAAGAAGCCAGACTGCTGGACTGATGTCATGCATCGCAAGTTCACAATGTAAGTTATTTATTTGATTTTTTTACTGCTAATTACCATTGTTTCAGTCCAGTTGTGGCTTTATACAGCAGGGAGGAGCATTCCTTGCTGTACTAAGTGAACATTGGAGCGATTGATCTGTCAATGGCCCTTTAAACATATTGTACGGCTCTCGCGGAATTATATTTCAAAATATGTGGCGTTTACGGCTCTCTTAGCCAAAAAGGTTCCTGACCCCTGCTCTAGAGAGACTGCCCCAACAGTCAGTATGGAATACAGAAATATATAGTTAGGGCAGACTGGGGGTGTAAGGCTAAGGACACACGGGCATATCACATCTGATGCATTATGCTAATGACACCTGGCTCTGCTGCGAGTGTCATTACACTGTGATGCGATCCTGTGATCGGATCACAGCTGCGGAATAGGAGGGACTAATCTCCCCATCTCCTCCATTATCAGCTGATGTGATTATCACATTGCACTTCGGTGTAATGGGAGTTCAATGCAATGTTTCTCTCCCACCCATAGACTTGTATAGGTGCGAGTGAAAACAAATTGGATTTCACCTGCAGCATGCCGTGATCGTCTTCTTGGTCTGATTAGGGCTGAGAAAAAAATTGCTCATGGGAGTGGCCCCATAAAATAACATGGGTCCGAGCGGAATCACATTTTTTTTTTAATCGCATTCCACTCTCTGTTTTACTCACTGTGTGTCCAAGCTCTAACACAACAATTCCTTCCCCAGACACAAGGAAAGCACCCAACTCTGAGCTTAGCTGCTTACTGACATATCCCATACTAATACGGAACATATTTGACCCATCTAGAGTCTCTTCCTTTATTTTCAATTGCACGATTTGCGTTTTTTTCACAGTTGTAAGGCCATTCTTGTAATCAAGTATATAATATAATATAATATAATATAAAACCCCGTGGGTGGTGTTCCCACAGCCATTGTTCTAGTTTCCATAGGGCTCATTCAGACAAGTTTTCTTTGTGTGAATGATACCCATGCGTTTCACATATGGCCCTCATACCTACAACAGTACATGGGGTAGTTCACATATCAGATTTTTTTCCTAGGACCGAGTGGTCCCCACAAAAGCACAACGACTTTTCCAATATTGATCCGAGTGTTGGATCAATCTCACCAACGTAAGTCTATGGAATTGTGAAAAAAATCTCGGACTTCGATGCTATCTGTGTGCTGTCCGTTTTTCATCGGCTGTTAGATAGAAGTGATGAAAATCCATGGATAACGTCTGTGCCCGTTATAGAACCTGCGGGTGCTTTATCCTGCTTTCCCTGTGCAGAGCTATATTATTAATATTATAAATATATATATATATATATATATATATATATATATATATATATATATATATATATATATATATATATATATATATATATATATATATATATATATATATATATATATATATATATATATATATATATATATATTCAGGGAAACTCATCGCATTGAAAATGAGCACATTCATACTATGTTGTTTTCTAAAATACACAGTGCAGCAAACCTCTCCCGGTACCCATCCTGCCTCCAATCTGTGAGAAGCAAGATTTTGTGGCAACAGATGACTGCTCCCTCCAAAAAAAAAAAAAAAAACAAAAACAAAAAATCTCTGCTAGATTACCTTTGGTACATATGGGTCCCAATCAATGTAGCCGATGTTATCATTCGCTAATCGTGCAAAGAGGTTCACCAAATGCTACAAAGAGAGATATGTAAACAGATGAACAATCAAGTTTTATTATAATCTGAATGCCATTTACATAACACGGGCAAGAAGTCACAATGCTGAAGTGTATTTTCATAGAACCCTGTGCAGACACGTTCCTGTTATTCTTCTCCAAAAAGTATGAATAAATTGATAACTGTTCATATTTCCCTTGTCAATAGGTGAATAGGGCGTGCCGTAACGATCTGACAAGATCACCATTGACTGAGTGGTGTCAGAGGGTGTAAAGATACACTAACCCGAAAAAGTATACAGCCAACACCCAGTAGATTATTTAGTCAAATATTTGCAGAAGGAAAAACAGAGGAACACAAGGCGAGTTCTAGGAAAGGAGGCTCCAGAATGTAGGGATCCAAACATTTACTAAAGCAGATAGGTCAGGACTGATCATAGGTCAAGCATGGAAGATGGCATCTGTCACCAACAAATGTCACCCTGCTGTATACTGACAGTAATCCCTCATATCGGTGACGTCTCCAGAGAGGATTACAATTCTGTTCTCTTATTTCAGAAGTACATAACATGGCCAATAACATTACAGGCTGATTAAAAAAAAAAAAAAAAAAAAAAAAGAAGAATCAAGATGTAGTAAGTGGGACACCCCGAGATAACCCACACAACTATATACACCCATACATATGTTGCCCCTGATGGATTCCAAAAACCAGTTACCCAGAATAACTTTTTAATCCACTGATTAACAATAAAGATCAGGTCATGAAAAAGGCAAAAAGCCGCCAGGCCATAGGAGATTCACAAAGGTATATCTTTAAACTTATCTTACCTATTTTTTTTTTTATTTTTTTTTATTTTTTTTTTTCGGATGACCGATCGTAATTATTGTCAATGTCTCATCAGGAAAGTGCAGAGGCCTGATGACCACCCCACCAATAATGTAAAATGGCCCTGTTCACTCACCACTGTCAAGACAATACACAGACAGGCGAGCCTCAGGGTTATTAAAAATGAAATGGGGAAAAAAACCAAAACCCAAATCGCATAATCATGTTTCATCATATCAAATTTTAATCCCAATCTAATAGATGTGCCATTAATGTTTATTAGAAACCCCCTAGAAATTACAGTATGCTTGAAAAATCAAAACTGACAAGTCAGTTTTGGAAAATGTTATTTTAGGTCATAGGTTACATTAGTTATTCAAAGTACATGATACATACCCCTTCCCACTGCGGAAGATTCTGAACAGAAAGCCATAGGCCCATAAGTTCATCAAACCAAAGCCTGGAAAGGAAAATCATGAACAGATTAAATATATTCAGACGAGGTAACTCTTCTATTATTATGAACAGGGCTTGCATGAGACTTGCATATACCCATGTGTATACTGCAAGCACTTTCATTGCTCTGGCTTTACACAGACTTAAGCGGGCTTTACACGCTACGATATTGCTAGCGATATCGAGCGTGTAAGCACCCGCCCCCCTTCGCACATGCGATATCGTGTGATCGCTGCCGCAGCAAACATTATCGCTACGGCAGCGTCACACGCACTTACCTGGTCGTCGTCGTCGCTGTGACTGCCGAACAATCCCTCCCTCAAGGGGGAGGGACGTTCAGCGTCACCGCGACGTCACTAAGCGGCCGGCCAATCAAAGCGGAGGGGTGGAGATGAGCGGGACGTAACATCCCGCCTACCTCTTTCCTTCCGCATTGCGGCCAGCGGCAGGTAAGGAGACGTTCCTCGCTCCTGCGGTGTCACACATAGCGATGTGTGCTGCCGCATGAGCGATGAACCACCTGGATAAACAACCCTTACCGATTTTTGAGTTTGGGACGACCTCTCCATGGTGAACAATTTTCACCATTTTTGAGGTCGCTTGTAAATGCCACACGCTGCGATATCGTTAATGACACCAGATGTGCGTCACTAACAACGTGACCGCGACGATAATTCATTAACGATATCGTAGCGTGTAAAGCCTCCTTTAGGGTTTGGTTCAACTTGCGGTTTTCATGTGCGGTGCATTGCTATAAAACATCGGATTGCTCTCATTAGTGCAAAACTATGGGGCAGCGTCCATCTATGATTGATTTCTATGCCATATCAGCATGAAGAAAAAAAATCGCAGCATGCTACGTTTGGCAGCGATTCTCAGCTCACACACCCATACAAGTCTATCGGAGCGTGTGAAACATCGCACTGTACTCGCATGTCATGCGACTGCAGTGTGATGTACACAGACAGACAGCGGAGGAGATGGGGAGAAAGTGCCCCCTCAGTCTTCTGCCCAGCTGTAATATGATCACAAGATCGCATCACATTTGCATGACCCTCGGCTGACACCCGCAGCAGAGGGTCATTAGCATATCACTTCCAATGCTCTCGCATCGGAAGCTATGCACAAGTGGAACCGTACCCATAGGGAGAGACCGGTCACTCAAAGATTGGGGCAAGAAGAATCCTGCTGGGACCGGCCTCTTGGATTAGTCATCTGAGCGGCATGAGCCTCACTTGGCTTTTAAATTTTTGTTTTCGCCCTTGTCTTCTTGTCTAGTATTGTAATGTTTGTCTTGTTATAGTCCTTATCTTTCTTATAGTAATGGGTAATAAGATGTGTACCCTGATATATAGTCTTCTGCTAATTGCTCACCTTAGTGGAGCACATTCATGTTAATTTTATTTTTTATTCCCTGTATGCTTAGAAAAATGTAATAAAAATTTCAGTTGTAAAAAAAATGTTTTGGTTTTCTCTAAAACATTTTATAGAGATATATACCTGGCTGAAATTACACAGCCAGAGTCTGATCCATGCTGCCTATGGAACAGTGGTCAGGTTCGTCCACTACTAGAACAACCCCCTCTCATTCATTAGGTTTGCCCCCATAAAAATAAAAACGCTTATACTCGCTCCTTTTCCAGCACCGTTTCAGCAGTTTCGGAATTTGCATTGCTGGGGCTGAGGTCACATTGTTATGACATGCGAGCCCCGTGTCAAATCACCGCTGGCTTCTCTCCTCGGCGCTAGTAAAGGAGCTGAATATAAGCTATTTTAATGGGGACAAACATGGGGAACGAGAAGGGGTTGTCCACTCCTTGGACAACCCTTTCAACACCTTTACAGCATCCGCCGTACATGTATGGCGCATATTGGAAAGCGAGTGCATGGCGCATGCTCATGAAAACAGGTCTCGCAAAATGGTGACAACGCCCCAATTCTTTTTGCAAACTACTGTTTATTTTAGTGGTAAAACCCCCCACTAATTTATAAAAAAAAAGAAAAAATAAATAAAAAATGGACATGTTTGGTATTGCCATAATTGTACTAATAAGGAGAATCATAATGTGTACTGCGAGTGCAGAGCGAGAATGGCAACGGAGGAGAGAGGGAAATAAATACCTCCCTCTCCTCCGCAGCGCCGGCCTGCCCCTCCTCAGCGCCGACCCGCTCCCCGCAGCTGTGATCGCATGATCGGACCTCAGCCGCAGGGACACTCTGCTCCCGCTGTACTGTCAGCATGAGCAGAGTGTCATGTGAGGATCGCAGTAGTCCCCAGTGTGGCCCAGGCCTTATAAATCACACACAGCTCTGCAGCGAGAGCAGAGAACGGCCATCACACTGGTAACACCGCTTCTATTTAAAATAATCTCTGGAGGTGGAGTTATCTTCCAGGCAGCATCTGCCCCATAGCCTGGAAGAGTTCATTAATGTAAAGTGATAAAAGATGATTTTTCTACAACAAGGCATCTGATATGAGACATAAAGGTAAGACTATTGTCAGTATTCTATACCCTGTATGCCAATATTAACAGTTTAAAAAAAGTCAAAAGTGGTGACATTTGGTCTTACCCACCTAAAACCTTTATGATGCAGTTCTGGAGGCAGGGAGGTAGGCAAGAATAATTCAAAATAACTAATAGCCTTTTGCATGGTTACATCAAAAGGACACAATAAAGGCCGCCATTCTTCAAGCATTTCTGCTGTTGCATCATCTGGGAAATAACTGGAAATAGATAGAAAAAAGAAATCCGTTACGAAAAATCACAAACGTCAGTTTTCTAAGGCTAGGTTCACATTTCCGTTGTTTTAGGTCCGTCAGCAACGGATCCGTCGTTTTTTAGATGTCAGCTGATGCAACGGATGTGTTTTTCACAGGATTCCTTTCACAGGAATCCTGTGAAAAAACTGATCCATCGCGTCTGTTACATCCGCTGTGCGTCTGTTTGACGGATCAGTCATGATCCATTTGTGTTTGGGACAGCCCAGTGGGTGTGCCAAACATGCTGGACATGATCAGTAGAGCAGGATGGAATCCAGCGCTGGATTCAGTCATAAAACGGATTACGACGGAATCCAGCAGCATAGACATCCATTACAAGCTTGACGGATGGCGATGGATTCCTGCGCGGCGCGTTAATTTTAACGGCCAGGAAAACGTTACATTCTGCATTGCTCCTGCCCGGCGGTCAGTCGAAAAACGACTGACCGTGACACAGCGGATGCAACGCAAGGTAATCAGTCGCAATCCGCCACTAATACAAGTCTATGGGACACAACGGAATCCGCTAAACGGATTGCGTTGTTTACCATAGCCGCGGATTGTGACTGATACATTTTAATGGAAATGTGAACCTAGCCTAAGTCATCGTCGTCTTCCTATTACTAACCCATGTATAAACATGTACATTACAAAGGGGATGTCTAGAAATCATTATCGAATACACTGACTCAATTTTATAATAAACTTTGTATTTCAGTTGCTCACTATTTACGAGATCTCTGCAGGCCATCGGTAAATGGAAAGGCGACCAATAAAGACGGGGAAAAAGTGGAGTACAGCCCATTTCCTCTAACATTTGTGACTATTTCCCATTCGCTACTTGTAAAAATCAGTAATAAAAGTCGGTGGATATATAGGGGTTGTCCTTGCTTCAAATATTGGCGACTGATCTGTTCACTGGTTATATCCAGCCACCGCTCGAGTGACTAACAGACAATCAGGAGGGGCGCAGCGTGTCGGACCTCCACCGATCCGATTTTAAAGGGAATCTGTCACCAGGTTTTTGCACCCTCAGCTGAGAGCAGCATAGTGTAGAGAAAGAATAGTGGATAACCTCGGCACTCTAAATCTCCCAAACTAAGTCAGTAAGTCACAACGGATAGTAAAGCAAAATCACTCTTTATTGGTCCGTATTTAGAAAAAAAAATGTCATAAGCATATATGTTTTTTGTCCAAAACAAGTTACAAATGACGTTTTGGCCTGAGCCTTCGTCAGATTGGACTTATCAAGAAAATTGTAATAGTAAAAGTACATTGGTAAATGGAGCCGGACAATGTGAAGCAGTTTTGCTGTTGTGGGCTTAACTGTTGCATAGGGACCGTTATAAGGTAATATGGATCGTGCGGCACCTGCCAGGTGCTGTAATCATCCAGCCTAGGGGTGCTGGGAAGGTGGAGCAATAGTGTCTAATGTGAATAACGCTGTATGTTAGCCTTGTAGGTATAGCAAGTATAACGCTGTCACAGGAGCTGTGTGAAATTGCTGGGACGTTACCCAGAGTCTATGTCTTATGGGGAGCGTGCTATGAGATACAGGTACCTCTAGGAGAATATCTAAGTTGGGTGGCCAAGAGTTAATGCAGCCGATAACACCGGAAGGATATCAGGCCAAGGTCCTCGCCGCTTGTGGACGTGCTTTCCGAACTAGGGCGCTCCTGTGCAGTCTGGATGATTACAGCACCTGGCAGGTGCCGCACGATCCATATTACCTTATAACGGTCCCTATGCAACAGTTAAGCCCACAACAGCAAAACTGCTTCACATTGTCCGGCTCCATTTACCAACGTACTTTTAGGCTATGTGCGCACTGGGAAATGGAATTTTCTTGAGAAAATTCCGCATGCTCTCAAAGATTAGCGCACCTGCGGTAAAAAACCGCGGGAAACCGCACCCGAAAACCGCATGCGGTTTGCCGCGGTATTATTCGCGGTATTGCCGCGTGCGGGTTGGGATGTGCTTTATTGCATTCAATGCAATAAAGCACATTGAAAAAAAAAAAAAAAAAAGTCATTTAATTCTGAGATAGTAGATAGACAGACAGAAGAATAGATAGAGGGATAGACAGACAGACAGATAGAGGGATAGATAGAGGACAGATTGCTGCATTTCCCACGGTCGGCAGTGAGTTCACATTACCGGCCGTGGGAAATGACCGGTAATTACCTCTGCTGTCTGCTGCATTCATTCAGCGCTGTGTCTGTGACAGTCTCGGCTGGATGTAAGCAGCGCAGGACGTCGGAGCGGTGGATTACGCCGGAGCTGTGGATTATGCCGGAGCTGTGTGGATTACGCCGGAGCTTTGGTGCGGGAGGGGTTAATAAAATGGTGAACGAAGCTTGTTTGTTTTATTTAAAATAAAGGATTTTTCGGTGTGTGTGTTTTTTTCACTTTACTTACGGGTTGATCATGTCAGCTGTCACATAGACGCTGCCATGATCAAGCCTGGAGTTAATGGCGGTGATCCCCCACCATCATTAACCCCTTGTATTACCTTGCTGCCACTGCTACACGGCGGCAAGAAGAGCCGGGGACACGCCGGTATTGCCGCATAATGTATGCGACAGTGCCGGGGCAGCTGCGGCTGATATTCTCGGCTGCCGGAGGGGGAGTGAGGCGGGGGACATTACCCCTGCCCCTCTCCCTCCCCAGCCTGAGAATACTGGGCCGCCGCTGTGTGCTTACCTCGGCTGGAAGGTAAATATGCAGCGGAGCCCACGTTCTTTGTTTTCTATATTTCCGTTTTCT